>NC_044032.1:118214424-118421924 GCF_901765095.1 Microcaecilia unicolor
ACACACACACACAAATAAATAAAACATAAACCACATACAGAAGCAAACACACACACACACACACACAAATAAATAAAACATAAACCACATACAGAAGCAAACACACACACACACACACAAATAAATAAAACATAAACCACATACAGAAGCAAACACACACACACACACACACAAATAAATAAAACATAAACCACATACAGAAGCAAACACACACACACACACACACAAATAATAAAACATAAACCACATACAGAAGCAAACACACACACACACACACACACAAATAAATAAAACATAAACCACATACAGAAGCAAACACACACACACACACACACACAAATAAATAAAACATAAACCACATACAGAAGCAAACACACACACACACACACACAAATAAATAAAACATAAACCACATACAGAAGCAAACACACACACACACACACACACAAATAAATAAAACATAAACCACATACAGAAGCAAACACACACACACACACACACACACACAAATAAATAAAACATAAACCACATACAGAAGCAAACACACACACACACACACACACAAATAAATAAAACATAAACCACATACAGAAGCAAACACACACACACACACAAATAAATAAAACATAAACCACATACAGAAGCAAACACACACACACACACACACACACACACAAATAAATAAAACATAAACCACATACAGAAGCAAACACACACACACACACACACACACACACAAATAAATAAAACATAAACCACATACAGAAGCAAACACACACACACACACACACACACAAATAAATAAAACATAAACCACATACAGAAGCAAACACACACACACACACACACACACACAAATAAATAAAACATAAACCACATACAGAAGCAAACACACACACACACACACACACACACAAATAAATAAAACATAAACCACATACAGAAGCAAACACACACACACACACACACACACACAAATAAATAAAACATAAACCACATACAGAAGCAAACACACACACACACACACACACACACAAATAAATAAAACATAAACCACATACAGAAGCAAACACACACACACACACACACACACAAATAAATAAAACATAAACCACATACAGAAGCAAACACACACACACACACACAAATAAATAAAACATAAACCACATACAGAAGCAAACACACACACACACACACAAATAAATAAAACATAAACCACATACAGAAGCAAACACACACACACACACACAAATAAATAAAACATAAACCACATACAGAAGCAAACACACACACACACACACACACACACACAAATAAATAAAACATAAACCACATACAGAAGCAAACACACACACACACACAAATAAATAAAACATAAACCACATACAGAAGCAAACACACACACACACACACACACACACACACACAAATAAATAAAACATAAACCACATACAGAAGCAAACACACACACACACACACACACACACACACAAATAAATAAAACATAAACCACATACAGAAGCAAACACACACACACACACAAATAAATAAAACATAAACCACATACAGAAGCAAACACACACACACACACACACACACACACACACACACACACACACACACACACACACAATGGAGATAATTAAGCGGGGCATGCTCTGCATGCTTTCCCCACTATGAAACCCACCCTGCCCCCAGTGCATCCATACACCTATTCCTGTTGGATTCAAATGTATATTTAATTTTCTTTATAGTAAAAATTCAACTGTGAAACCTAACTCCACCCCCAACCTTTCAGTACCATCCAAGTCCCCTGCCATGGCATACAACATGTCTATCCTTCCCTCCTCAACCTCCCCCCCTGACGTCAAGCATTGCTCTCTTTTCCTACTCCTTTCCCCTCCCCCATGGTCTCCAGCATCTCTCTCCTCCCTCCCCCTTCAGCATCTCTCTCTTTCCCCTCTCCTTCCTCTGCCCCCTGCCTGTGGTATCCAGCATTCCATCCCTGTTTTTAGCATTTCTCTCCTTCCTACTGTCCCCACCCCTGTTGCCTCTGCCGCCACAAGTTATTTATTTTCTTACCTTGCTCTCCCAGGGTGATGACTAGGAGCTGCATCAGAGGCATCACACAGCTGGCCTGGTGTGGGGCCTTCAGCATCTGTGCATGCTTAAGGCCAGCTGGCTCCTGCTTCCTCCAAACTAGAGAGTTGCACAGGGACAGATATTTCACCTGTCCCCGCTGGAATCTAATCTGTCCCTAACCCATCCCTGCCGGTCCCCACTGGAATCTCCTCCATTCCCGCACGTCCCCGCAAGTAATCTCCTCCATCCCCTGGGCTCTAATAGCCCGACTTGTGGTAAAATAACTCAACGTAAAAGCAGCCCATGTTGATAACTTTCCCTCTCAGTGCTTATGGGGATGTCAATGGTATCAACTTTATTATTATTTTTTTTAGTGCTATTATAATTGCCATGGCACAAGGAATGAATAGGCCTGAGTGCGTCCCATGGTAAGACCTTTTAAGCTATGTTAGGTGTGTATTGGCACTTAATGCAGCTTAGTAAAAAGGCCTCTTTGTAGCTTATATATGATATTGCTTTTTATTTTTTCCTTTTATTTTTCCTTCTTTTCTGTTCTAGTTTGTTCTTTTTGCTTGTGTGATGCTGTCAGCAAGGTTTGGGGGTGGGTCTTCACAATAAAACAGCTGGACAAGGTGGTAAACATGAAATAAGTGTTTTATTAACTTAAATCTGAGTCCTGTTACTTCATAGGCCTAGGAACTAAGGTAAAGTCTCTTAACTTCAGAGACGGAAAAGTCCTAGCACGGGCCTCTGGCTAACAGGGCCCAAAACACAGTCTATAGCTTGTGACTGCGACATCCAAACACAGTTTTGTTGTCTATCTCTCTCTCTTTGGATTTCCAGGTCTGGCTCTAGCCAGACCTCAGAACAAGGCTCACAAGTCTTCAAATAAAAGATTGACTTACCTCAGCAAGGTCACGCAGCTAGACGTATTCAAAGGCTTAACATCTTCCTTCCCTGGGCCTCCTTATCCCCATTCTGTCCTTGCCTTTTATACTTCCTGGTTCCTGTTCTTTTGGCTCCACCCTTCCCCTCTCATTTCCTCACTGGGCGGGACTAGTGGTTTTAAGGTGGCTCAGATTACCTGAGGTCTTATCCTGAAGGGTGAGGGGCAGTGTTCTATAAACCCTCTCAGTCTGTTTAAATATTTTTAATTGCAAATAAATAAAAAAATAAATAACAGGAGGGACTGAATTAGGGAGCACCTAGATACTGTTATAGGATAGGCTGTCACCAGGTAGCATCATGGCGAATAAAATCAGGCACCCACTTACAGAACTGCCACGCTAATGCTCTGCTCCTGAAGTCCAAAAAGAAGTAATTGAATTGTATTCTGGGCTGTTCCTCTAGAAATTAAGCAGTGTTACCATGGAAAGAATTTGGCGACCTGGACCTGGAGACTATCTTTCGAAAATCTCTGAAAACATTCCTCTTCAACAAGGCCTACAATGAACATCTATAACCTCACTAAGTCACCTCACCAACCCACTCAATCATGAAAGCTCACCTTATACAACTATCTTAAGCACTCCCTTCCTTCTTCCCTCTTCCCTTCCTTGATTGCTACACATTACTAACTGTATCAGATATCCTGATATGACAATGTCAACAAATTTATGTAAGCCACATTGAGCCTGCAAATAGGTGGGAGAATGTCGGATACAAATGCAATAAAATAAAATAAATAAATAAATAAATAACCTAATTTACAAAAGACTTCCAAATTCAACTTTATTATAATGTACCAAGTAAGTTTCCTACAAAGTTCATCTTTTTCTTTAAATTCAGCACTGTAAGTAGGCAGGACTAAAGCAAGCTAAACCATTAAGATGACTTTCTTTTGTTTTTTAATTTTATTTATAAAGCAATCTGATTGCTTCATGGTATCTAAACTCCTTCTGTTATCTCATGCAATCTGGATGCTACTAAACTGACTTACACAGAATCATATGTAATGCATGACTCCACCTTTCTTCTGTTGTGACACAGCTGATAAATTGTATGTGCGTGACACACTGAACCCTGCAGTATGAGTTGGCAGAAGGAGAGAGAGTTCAAAGGAGTGGGAGTGTTTTCAGGTCACCTCCTTCTTCTCCGCAGCCAGCAGTGGCAGTAATCATGGTCACAGGGAGGGAGCAAGACCCATATTTCTGGGCCAGGCTCCCAGCAGTGATTGCAGCCACAGGAGAGGGATCAGGAACCCACATTTCTGGGTCAGGCTGGAAGTACTGGAGGAAGCAGAATACAGCATTTCCATCTCAAGCTGGTAAAGCATGAATAGTGTCAGGATACAGTGGTGCTGACTGCTGCTAGAAGGGTGGGGATAAGTAGATCTGCAACATCTCCAGCTTGAGTTGGTGACAACTTGATCATTGTGTGTGTGTGTGTGTGGGGGGGGGGGGGGGGGGGGGGAGAGAGAACAGAAATAGGGAGTGGTTAAGGGGATTTCAAGTACCTGGTTCCCTGCTCTGTACTCTCCCAAGCTTGCAGGCACATGTGGTTGTTAGAAAAGCATGGCCTTGCTCTCTGTGTCAAATTTTTGATGGCACACCTCCCAACTCTTGTGACACAACACACTGGTTTAGAGTCACTGCTCTAGTATAAGCAACTAAAGACTGGAATTGGAGAACACACACTTTAAAATCAATACAGTGCAGCCCTAATAAAAACTGCATGCCTTTTATTTCACAAGGGTCTAGAAACATACAAAAAGAATTTCATTTTAGGGATATAAATGGAAGCAGTGCTATGAATAAAACCACAAAAGGGAAGCAAAATTGTGGCTTTTTATTCTTTCCAACCCGACACAAGTTATACGAGGGGAATGCCTGCCTATCTGGGAGCAAAATAAGAGGCTCTTTTACTAAAGCTTAGCATGTGTTAAGTGCCACATGGCCCATAGGTATAAAATAGGATGTGCAGCATTTGGTTCATGCTAATGTTCGTTCGCGTGTGCTAAGCATTAGTTAAAGAGCTTCTAAGTCTCTGAAAATTTAACAGAATTGGATGAAACTTGACTTGTGGAAAAACTGGTAAAAAGATACATTGAGTTAAAAAATGGACCACCATGGAGTAGGAGTTCCAGAGTAAGCTCCTTGCCAACTCTCCCCCCCCCCAAAAAAAAGAATTCCAAAATGTCTCAATGCATTTCTATGGGAGAAGGAGTTCCAGCTTCTGCAACATAGAAGCATACATACGGAGAAACATATAAGTTGGAGAATTCTTCCTTTTAAAATGTCCCTATTCTCTGCTCTCCCTACCCCAAAAAACTACATCCCCTGCCCCAACACTAAACGGCCCTATAACTACAAACTATCCACTGCATCTGCCCCATCTCACATACAGCCCCCCACCCAAACGCTGCCTCAGTAAACAGCCTCACCACCCTGAAAACTGTCCCACCCCGATAAGTACCCTTGAAATGGCCCCATTACACTGCAAACTGTCCCATTGCCAGAAAACACTGACCAGAACTGCCTCACCACCCTGCAATCTCAATCCCAAGAAATTATGTAATCTGTGTTGGCACCATGGTCTTTTCTTCTGATAAAGGCATGCCAAATTCTGTGCCAACTTTCAGAGTGAAGGAGTGGCCTCAGATGTTACCTAGTGGTTAGAGCACCAGTCTTGCAATCCAGAGGTGGCTGGTTCAAATCCCACTGTTGCTCCTTGTGATCTTGGGCAAGTTACCTGCCCCTCCATTGCCTCAGATACAAACTTAGACTGTGAGCCCTCCTGGGACAGAGAAATATCCAGTGTACCTGAATGTATCTCACCTTGAGCTACTACTGAAAAAGGTGTGAACAAAATCTAAATACATAAAAAGGTTTATACAAGTGTCAAAATGAGTAGGATCAATGAAGTCATTAAGGTAGTGGATGACACTAGTGTATGGCACTTTCTGGAACAGAACCCAATGAAGGAAAAGAATGAAATATTTTGAATACAGAACATGATATTGAGCATTCCATAGGCATGCACTCATCATCAAAATATTGATCGTTGAACGTGAAACTGAGTAAGGGGAAACAGGGTGTATAGGGAGGAGAATAAAAAGCAGTTCTATGTTGGCTTTTTCTAGGGCCTTCTTACCCACCTGTCTAATTATCTCAGGGGCCCTTTTACTAAACTGTGGTAAAAAGTGACCTGCACTAGTTTGGACGCATACACTGCTCCATTTTTTACCACAGCAGGAAAAAAGGCCTTTTTAAAATGGGGCAGTAAATGGCCGTGTGCTAATATTAAAAGTAGCACGCGGCTATTTACTGCCTGAGCCCTTACCGCCACCTCTTTATTTGGCGGTAAGGGCTCACATGCTACTAGTGTGGTAGTCAGGCAGCACTAGGCAATGTGGCCACGCTGCCAATTACTGCCAAGAACACCCCCCCCCCCCCCCGTGGTAGAAAATAGAAACAGCGTGCACCAACTTTGAAACTACTGCCGGACGCCCATGCTATCCCAGCGGTAGGGTCAATTTGGAGCATGCTACCCATGCATTAGCCTTACCGCAGCTTAGTAAAAGGGCCCCTCAATTAGACAAACATTCTGTGGTTTAAAAATCCAGACATTATTGTACCTTCCTCCTTAGCTTTGTCTGATAAGACATCACTACCAGTTGAATCTAAGTCCAGAGTGCTGGGGGTAATTCTTGACTCTTCCTTGACATATGGCCCCCATATCGATCAGTTGTGGTGGAAAACAATTTTTTAAGCTAAGACAACTGCGACTAACAAGATCTTTTTTCAAGCAAGATGCATTTAGGCTTTTGGTCCAGATGATGATCTGCCACATCTGGACTATTAAAAAAGCAGGAAAAGATGAAGAGCAAAGGTTCCAAAGAAAGTTTAATCAATCAACAATGCCTGAAACAGGCCTTGCTTCGCCCATTCACGGGCTGCGTCAGGGGCAAATATTGTTGAAAACTGGATAAACTATGAAGAGTAAGCAAGGGCAGCTTTGCCTTATCCTTCGCTACCAATTATAATGTTCTACTACGTATTGTGTTGACATTGCAAGTAGAATACCATGCCATACTTTGCATTGTTAGTTGAATATTTTTACTGTTGTAATTGCCTATTGCCTTACTGTACACCGCCTTGAGTGAATTCCTTCAAAAAGGCAGTAAATAAATCCTAATAAATAAATAAATAAGACATGTCAAGAAGATTTTAGCCATTGAGAGGGAACCAGCTCAAGAGGACAAGTAGTCATATGAACCATACTGCAGAGTTTAATGAAAGAGGTGAGGGAAGGGAGAGAGAAAGAAGATCAGGTCAGAGTCGGTAAGGAAGAAATAGGAGGGTCTGACATAATCGGATCATTGACAGTGGGTTTATCCGAGGAGGAGAGTGACCTAATATAATTGTCTGTTTTTATGATGAAAAATTGAGCTAGGGCATTAGTGGGAGGCCAAGGAAAAACGTATTTGAGGAAGTCTGAGTAGTAACTTGACCTATTATCTCAAAAAGAGATTTTGCCTTGCTTGGGGATGATGTTATTTATTTATTAAAGTAGTTCCTTTAGTTAACCTTATATGATAATTATAGTTACAAAATTAAGATCTGAAAGCTTGTTTGATCTCAGAAAAGAGCATAGCACGCCATTGACATTCAGCTCTACGTAGCTTGCATTTAAAGAAACAAAGATCCAGATGATACCATGGAGCATTTCAAAATCTAGTGGCAGGGTGTTCCTTTATTGGAGTGAATGAATCTAGACCTGCTCTGATTGAGATATTCCAGCTTTGGGCCTATTCTTCAAGTGAGCTAGAGTGGAAATTAGCCAGAAAAAAGGTAATAAGTGGAAGGCATTGTTGTGGGTCAAATCAAGATAGATGACAAGAAGCAAAAGTAGAATAGTTAACAGGACTTCAAGTAGCAGTCATCGGAGAACTTCTTGTTTGAGAGAAAAAGTAGGTGATCAAATCGTGATCAGTCTGGGGAGAGGTTTAGCTGCAAATCCACCCAGAGAAAAGGAGGTGTTAGATTTAGCAAATAATAAGGCCCAATGAGTTGGAAATGCTATGTATTACTATAGCCCCAGACCCCATAAGAAAGAGAGAAATGAAACGGCAAACAAGTGAGAATCAACATCATTGTGAATATTAAAATCGCCCATCAAAATTAGGTTTGGGAATTTGACAGAGACCTCTGCAATGGTTGGAAGAGAGGAGTGCCATTAGACCTGATCTGAAGATGGTGGAGGATAAAGGAGTACCAAGTGTAATTTCATTGGGGCAGAAATATAAACTCAAAATTTCAGAATATGAAAAGGGGGAGGGAACTTCTGAAGCTGAAAAAAATCGGAGACAATGAGAGCTAAGTCCCCACCTTTATGAAAGGAACGAGAGCAGTGAAAGGACTGAAAACTTGGTGATAAACTTTGATAATGAATTGGTTATTCTCATGGTTTTAGCCAGGTTTTGGTAAGGCCAAGGATCTGGCAAGAACTGAAATGAGAGCCTGCCAGATCAGCAATATTATAATATCAGTTGCGTTGCCCACATGGATCCATACTGGATTTAATTATTGCAGTACCAGTCAGGAAGGAGGATAAGAGTGGGGAAGCTCACCCCCCACCCCCAATTGCTGAATCACCTGCTGCTATATTATGCCTGGCTAACTGGTAAACACACACACACTAAACTGCCCATTCACGCATATACATGCAAGTATGCACAGACACACATAGACGGGATGGCATCAGGAAAATGTAAGTCTTGTGTTGTTTCCCAGAATGTTTATTTTATTCAAGGTTGTTTTGGCCATTTTGTCATTATGGGAGCAATGTCATTAAGAATGTGCCCTCTCTGCGAAGAGGAAGCATTGTTTTGGAAAGAGTGTGCACTTTCCTTATTGCATGTGCGGGGCATCAGAAAAGCGTATAGGGTAAAGGGTCATGGATTTGATATACCACCTTACTGTGGTACAACCAAAGCAGTTTACACATATTATATGCAGGTACACACTCTTCCCAAAAGAGTGCAGCCAGAGTGGGCACTATTATAAGCAAATGAAAAAAAATACAAAATGTGCTCTTTCTGCTCATTTTCATTTGTTAACAACATGCAATGACTTGGGATATGTCGTTTGACATTTCTCATGTTGTTGCAAATGATAGCCAATCCCTAGCATATACCAACAAAACAGCGACACACACACATACAAAACAAAGATATAAATATACACATACACAAGAAGGGATTGAAAAGAATTCCGTGAGCCGTGCCTGCATACTTTCCCTGCTTGTTTCGGGCATTTTCTTTCTAGTTCCTTGGGCTTCCAGTTCAGTTGGAGCTGTCCTCTACTAGGCTATGACACCTAGGGTATCTTCCATTTTATATCCCCTCCTAACTTAGCCCTGTCATTGTAGTGGTAGTCTTTAATCTAGCAGGGCCGCCAAGCGGGGGGGGGGGGGGGGGGGGGGGGGGGAGGCAAAATTCCCCGGGCCTGGCCTCTCTCTCTTGCTCCTGACAGGCCCCGAGTGATCGTGTCCCGAGCAGGAGAGAGAAAACTCCGGCACTGAGCCCCCCCTCCAGCTCTACCCTTTGCTTACCTCTACCGCCGTGCTGAGCGGTTGCTTTCCGCCTTAGGCGCATGCTTGGTTTTGAAACCGAGCACACGTGATAAGAGAAAAAAGCAGCCGCAGGGCAGGCATGGAGTGAAGAGCAGTGCTGGATTCTTCCACTGGTGGGGCCTTGGGATCCCCACCAGCCCCAAAGTATCTTAGTTGCGGCAGTGGCAATCCTAGGGGACGGGAGGGGGTGGGTGGGAGCGGAGATAAATTTTTTTTTGGGGGGGGGGCAGCAGCAGTCCTGCCCCAGGCCCTGCTCAGTCTCTTGGTAGCCCTGCAATTTACAGCAGCATCAACCCTTTGGTTAGTTAAAGGCAAACAAGCACGTTGGGTCCTCATCATAATATAAAAGAATAGCCATACTGGGTCAGACCAATGGCCCATCTAGCAGTGACCAATCCACAAGTACCTGGCAGAAGCCCAATTAGTAGCAACATTACATGCTACCAATCCCAGGGCAAGCAGTGACTTCCCTCAAAGATGGTTTCACTGGTTCTGTCTGCAGAAGAATATTGGTAGAGGAGGATAAAGCAGGTAGGACGTCCTGACTTTGGATTTCTGCAGACCAAAGGATTATACATAGAGGGTGGGGAGAATATATCTGATCTACTGTGGTGGTTCAATGGCACATGCCATGGACAGGACCTGTCTTCAGTTCCCTGGGGAGGGAGTTTCAGATATTACTTTATAGTGATGTCTGGGTAACCAGATTTAGGATCTACGCTAGCCAGTTTCCAGAATGAGCTGTGGTTTTTGGCCTCTGGTTGAAGCAGGGCAGGATTAAGGCATAGGCAAACTAGCTAGTTCCTACAGCCCAAATATTTAGGAGGGGCTCTCTCAGATGTATAATTCAATAGCTCCCAAGACAATATTTGTGCCATGGTAAAGTCAGTTCCTGACAGAAAGAAGGGTGGGGACAGGGGACCAGTAGCAGGGCTGCCTGCAGAGGTCTGTGTAATGTCACTGCTTTAGATTCTGTTGTAAAATGAGGCACAATTATTTTTTTAAATCAAACTATGGACAGGTTCCTGGAGGAAAAGTCCATAGTCTGCTATTGAGACAGACATGGGGAAGCTACTGCTTGCCCTGGGATTAATAGAATGGAATGTTGCTGCTAATTGGGTTTCTGCCAGGTACTTGTGACCTGGATTGGCCACTGCTGGAAGCAGGATACTGGGTTAGATGGACCATTGGTCTGACCCAGTACGGCTACTCTTATGTTATGTTCTTAGGAGTATCTAGTTAGCTATAAATGAAAAACTACGTCTCCCAGTTTCTTCAGTGTCATCAGTCTTATTTTTGGTCGATTGTCTGAATGTAAAGAATATGCACAAACATCTAGCCCATGACCCTAACAGGAAGGAGAATATCCTGTTTCTTCATCTTTGCTATTCTGTCATAGGTGCACTGTGCCCGAACTTGATGCCAGGAGCTGAGTAGTAAAACAAGGTATTTGAATTGTTCTAACAATCTTTCTCAGGAACTTTGAAATCTAATATTAATTATGACTGATTACACTTTGTTACAGTTTCAGATATTGTTACACAAAGAGCTAAGCAGATTATGTGGGAAAAAAAAGGATCGATATGCCTTTCCTTCTGGTAAATCAGGTTATCATATATGTTATTTCTGTCCACCCCTCCCCCCAATCCATGCTTAGATTCCCTGCTGTATCTCTCCTGGGAGCCAGGTCCAAGAAGCTGTTTCAGGTTGGGACAGTACATTATAGGCAGTCTGGTTTGTGCACCAGCATCCTTAATATTAAGTTCCTTTCAGAAGCAAATAGACCATATCCTTATCTGAATGCTAATTTCCTAGTTAAGGGGGGGGGGGGGGGGGACCTCCTCCCTCACCAACAAGGGACTGAAAGAGTTTTAAATCACAGATGTAGAGTATCAAATGCAATAATGCTCCCGCAATAGCGCCTTGAAGCCTCAATTAATTAACCCTTGGGCTAAGTAGGCAGGTACATGGCGGTGGCCGCAGGCGGTGGATGGATGAGATTTAAATGTGCATCTCATTTCCCCAGCACGGACCACGTCGTTTGGTTCAGAAAGGAGTCATTTCGAACACTCGCCTCATTTACTCGCTGCTTTAATCCCTCTAATTCCACCTGAGATCTGTCTAAGAATTCAAAAGGAAAGGCTGGGGGCGGGGCCGGGGCCTGGCCGCTTTGTTTACTTGTTCTCCCGCGGGCCTGGGCTTCGGCTCCTCCCCCTGCCCGGGACTCGCCTTTCAATTGCGGAGGGCTGGAAGCAGTTGTCATATGGAAATGTTTAAACAGAGATTACCGGGGGGCACTTCACGCCAATGTCCTCCGTTTAGAAAATGTACACCGCTGTGGCTCGCCCAGGAACGCAGGGATTAGAGGGATTGCTTTATTTGTCCCCATTTACTGAGTAATTTTGTACAATGGGATTAATGTAGCCAGTTCTTTTTTGTGTGTGTGTTTTTAGAATGGCACATTTCATGTTTCTTTTCAGCAGGACATCTCTCCCTTGGGTCTCTTTGAGAAGAAAATAATACACACACATAGGCTGCACAGGCTCGGATCTTAAAACATGGTGGTGTTTTATTATTATTTGTTGTTTTAAGGGACTGCAACAAGGGAAGGTGTTTTTAAAACTGTTCTGACAGATTATTTGCATGCATAAAAATAATAATTAAAAAATCCCCAAATATTTCCCGGGAAAAAGTTTCCACTTGTTTTCAAACTTAGAAGTTGCTTTATGATGGGAAACAAAAGTACACAAGCCAGTATTACATTTATGCAGTACCTGTTAGTTTGGGTAATAATCATAGGAGTCAAGTTTTCAAAATTATTGTGGAGGGAGGTGCTAAGCCCAGTGGAAATAACCCCTCCCTGGACACATACATGGAATTTTCTCAATATTGGGGGTGCTCAAGCACCCCCAGAGTCGGTTCCTATGGTAATAATAATAATAAACTTGCCGAGTAGGTAGCACACGACAAAAACAGGAACTCTGTAAATCATGACCCCCCCCCCCCCCTCACTTGCTTTCAGAAAATCCGAAGCCTCTGGCATTCTCCCGATACAGCCTGTACCACTAAATGCATCTCAACACTTCATTTCTCTCCACGCGATTTACCATCTGCGAGCTCGTCTTTAACCTAATAAAAAAATCAGCTAGCTTTTGACTAACAAGAAAAGGAAACAGTGTTCATTGTGGGGTTTTAGGAAAATGGCTTCACTAATCTCCAGGATGAGAATGAAGTGATTTATAGGCGGTTTTAACTGTAGGCTATGATTAGGGGGCTGGTAGCAAGTGCATTAGATGTCTAAGTGTGGCAATAGAGTAAATAGGCGTTTTATTTATCGCAGTGCCAGGGGCCTCTTAGCGGAAGAACGCTTCTCCAAATTGAAATATAGCAGAGTTTACACTCCTGATTAGGGCTTCAAGCGCAGAGCCCAAGGCTATCAGCAAAGCAGAAACGACGCTCCCTGACACCTAATTGTCACTGGATTAATGTGCAAACAGGGACAGCAAACAGCAACAACAAATAACCCGGTGTCAAAGCAGCCAGTGGCACTGTCCACTTGCAGTGACTTGGGGCCAAATTGAAGTTTATATATCTGAAAATCAGAAGATCAATGATCTGGCCTTCTTATTAAAAGCGCTGGACCTATTCAGCCATTGTTTGTGTAAACTGCACACACGATAGATGTCTCTCGCTCTCCCTCCCTCATAGGCGCCTGGAACTCTCTATAAACGCATATAGATTTCTA
Source organism: Microcaecilia unicolor (assembly GCF_901765095.1). Classification (NCBI taxonomy): domain Eukaryota; kingdom Metazoa; phylum Chordata; class Amphibia; order Gymnophiona; family Siphonopidae; genus Microcaecilia; species Microcaecilia unicolor. Next base: position 118,227,827 of record NC_044032.1, read on the forward strand.
GGTCTGATTACTGCATCGTTTACGCCCAGCGATGCACAAATTGCAGAACCAGAAAGGTTAGTTTAACAGGCTCTACCCCACTTCCCCCGATGTGTTTATCGTCCGTAGTTTTCATATTTTCCTCTTACATTCTGTGTGGGTGTTGTTCTAGTGCTTGGTTTTTGCTCACAGTCCTTTCTTTCCAGGTAACAGATTGTTGTAGGGTTGCTACCACCTGTGTAGTTTTGGCAGCGCTGCTGCGAGTTCTGCTGCTTTTCCGTTGGTGATTTTGTTTTTCTGATCCAAACATTTTCCCCAGCGCAGACAGTACTGATGAAATTGGAGAGGAAACAGGATGCATGATTAGGTGGAATCTCAATCTCTCTCTCTCTCTGGCCTCCCCTTTTAAAGGAAACAGCTGAAAGTGTGGTTCTAGTGTCCTATTAAGACTGGCAAGGGTGGTGATGGCATTGCTAGTACTGTATTTCAAAACATTTAGCTTCTATAACTATCTAGACAGGGAACAACACAGTCACAAATACATGTTTAAACGTATTTCTAAAGTTCTAAAGGTTTATTGACCATGAAAGTAGGTCTTTCCATGTGTTAAGAGCCGAAGGAGCTGTAGATCTAACCAGTAGCTCAATGGTGCAAAGTCTTATGATTTAATTTTGACATTGCCAATTTTTTGCAGTAAAATATGACTTTCTTTATTGCAAGACGTTTCTTGAAAAATCACATAATACCCTTTAAGCTCCATTTGATTATCAATTGCACAACTCTCCCCTAAGCTTATAGCTTGTGCTTTTCATACACATTTGATTTATTCCATTTTCTAGCCTATTATAGGGTACATTGATACAGATCGTACTTAAGTAATCTCATCATGATTCTCGCAGTCTCTGTTGCTGTGAAATTGGAGTAGAACATTTTGAGCTGCTTGCATGGGCATAGTTTAGGGGGCATGAGGGTGGCACCCCCAAATACTCCAGGTTTTTACTGAATTGGCTCCCCTTCCCTCCTAATATGACCTCCCTACTCCTTGCCCTCCTCCACACTAAGCAGGAAAATTGTACTGATGGTAGGTTGAAGATTTTACTTGGAGCTGCTTGGCATATATTTTCCTTTCCTGTTTATTTATTGGGATATTAACCACCTTTATGAAGAGATTCACCCAAGGTGGTGTATAGCTGGTACCGTTAACATAAAACTCACAATTTTGTTAACAATATAACAGTAGTAAAATGGCCAAATATAAATTCAGTAAATGAAGTAAACTTGGAAACTAACAAATTAAATAGGACTAACATGAATTGTATTGTAAGCCACATTGAGCCTGCAAAGAGGTGGGAAAACGTGGGATACAAATGCAATAAATAAATAAATGAAACAATATAAAAAATACACATATTTAACAGCACTGCAGAAGAACCATATAACAAAAATACGATAAATGTCAGTACAATACAAACAATACCAAAATAGACAGAATGGAAGAACATTCAAATAACATAGATATAATATAATGTCAGCATAATACTAATGAAACACCTAATAAGCACATGTTAGAACATTCAAATAATAGAGATATGATGCTAATGCTTTTCTACAATACAGCTGAGGGACAAGATGGGTGATACAGAGTCAGGTGGGATAAATAGATGGGTGGCTAAACACAAAGCAAATCCTTTGTACAGTTAAACATGATATAAGAAACTGGTCTAAGTTTCAGTGTGTGTAGCAAGCTAGTCCAGGTGCAGAATGAGTGTATCGTCAGTCATCATTTCTCCTCCTGAATTAGTTTTCGCTTTGTAGTCCCTGCTATACACTCTGTAACTCCATTTGCACTCTTCCTGATATGATTTGATTATTCATTCAGCTGATGGAGATTGAAAATGTGCAAAATCTCCTTTTACCTTTATGCATAATGAGAATAATTAATGGGGTTCTTTTACTAAAGCTTAGCATGTGCTAACGGACATTATTAGTGCATGCTAAATGCTGCACGTCCTATTTTATATCTATTGGCCATGTGACTCTTTAGCGCACACTAATGTCCGTTAGCACATACTAAGCTTTAGTACAAGGCAGGGGCATAGCTACGTGGGGCCATGGGGGCATAGGCCCCCGTAGATTTGGCCCTGGCCCCCCTGCCGATGACCCTCTTGACCCCCCTCCCGCCGCCCAACCCTCCCCTGCCGTCGCTGTCAGGTACCTTTGCTTGCGGGGGACCCCAACCCCGCCAGCCAAAGTCCTCTTCTCCAGCACGGTCGCATTGCTGGCTGATCTGCAAGGATTCATTCTGTTTCTGTGAGTCTGACGTCCTGCACGTACAACGTAGAACACTCCTGACACACCCACACTCCTCCCATAGCCATGCCTCCTTTTCGACTATGTGTGTTAGGATTTACGTGTGCCAGAATATGCCTAAAAAGATGTGTGTGGAAATTCCAATTATTGCCAATTATCACCACTGATTGGCTTGTTAGTCAATTAAGGTGTGCATGTAAATTGTACATGTGCCCAATTTAACGTAAGAGGCAATAGGAGTTAAAATGACTTGCCCAAAGTCATAAGGAGTGCCAGTTGCAGAAGCAGAATTTGAACCCTGGATTCCCTGGTTCTCAGTCCATGGCTCAGTCTAACCACTAGACCAGTGGTTCCCAGACCTGTTCCTCGAGGCACCCCAGCCAGTCAGGTTTTCAGTATACCCACAATGAGTATTCATGAGAAGGATTTGCATGCAGTTGAGGCACTGCATGCAAATCTCTGTCATGAATATTCATTGTGGGTATCCTGAAAAAACCTGAGCGACTGGGGTGCTTCCCGGGGTGCAGATGATCAAAAGCCCTGTGCTGTTCCAAACAGCGCTCTAAAATTAGTGCCAGAACAGCGCAGGGCAAAAACACCCCTAGGATCAAACTAATAGCATTTAAATTCATGCTCGCTATTAGCTCTGATCAAATGGGTACTTCTGCAAGAGGATTGTGCCTGAGCATGCGCCCAAGGCACAATCCTCCTGCAGAAGATGTTTGACAGGTCCGGGCTGTCAAAAAAAAAGCCCCGACCTGTCAAACATTGTAAAGGGCTGGAGGCCCGTTGACCCTCCAGAGCCCCCCCCCCCCAGAAAAGTGTGACATGCTCCCCTGCCAGAAAAGCCCGACCCCTCCCCCCAACAAAATAGAGGGCTGGACCTCCAGCCCTCCCCTGGTGATGTAGCGCCCCCTCACTGGTGGTCTAGACAGCCCCCAAACTTCATTATATGGTAGGGAAGCCCCACCCAGTGCATTGCCAATTTTGTAGCACCGAATATGATGGCATGCTAGGGGTGGGAAGTACTGCCGGGCTGTACTTCCTGTTTAGAGAACAGAAAGACCGCATTGGACTTACTGCCACTTAGTAAAAGAGGCACTTAATGACTTTTGTTTTTCTTTGATTCTTTCCCTCTTCCACATATGTTTTTATATTTTGAATGTAAACTGCTCTGATTTGTTTGAAGGGTGGTATATCTAGATTAAATAAACTAAACTAAACTAATAATCATGCACAGGCCTGGAATTAAGCACAGACAATGCTGACAACTGCCTCCAGTGAGAAACTGTGATAGGTGCCAAAGCATTGCCTCTGCTGCCGTGCCAAGTTCTTAGTTCTTCTGATGATTTATTCTGGCTTTTTATTTGGCACATGATTCTAGTGGAAGCTATAGCACTGAAACCGTAATGCATGAAGCACATTATTATGATTATGTATATGAGAATTTTTGATGTGATGTGCTTTGTGTCCACTCATTGAATTGTTGATTTCATGTGTGGGCCCCTTCCACCCATCAACTGTAAAATATATAGATATCACTGTGTAATAAGTGCATTTTTATAGAGATATATACAATTTCAGATATGTGGTGTGTATCTCTGGTATATAAGGGGTCCTTTTACAAAGCGGCGGTAAGACACACTAAAACTGAACTACTGCTGGGGCAATGCGGCTTCCGGCAGTAGTTCCGGGTTGAGTGTGAGCCATTTTTGGTGCTCCCCAGAAATATTTTTGTCTAGTGCAGTACTAACCCAGTGGTAATTGGACATCGCCACATAGTGCTCGGTTACTGCCAGGTTGCCATGGGAGTTCTTTCCACCACCTCAATGGGTGACGGTAAGTGCTCCCTGCCACATGGCCATGTGGTAAGAGGTATCTTACCACATGGCCATTTTTGGGGGGCTTTTTATTTACTGCAGTAAAAGGGACCCTGGCATGCGGGAAAAACGGCCCCTGCTGCTACTGCAGGGCCCTTTTCCCCCGCAGCTTAGTAAAAAAACCAAAAACCCTAAGTATCTATAAACTCTATTTAAAAAAGACCCTTTCATTTGATATTTAATAGAAATACCAGTTTGGAATCAGAGTTCTATATGTCTCAATATTTTGGAGAATGAAATGTGTTTTGTCAATTTCAGACAACATTTCATACATGGAGAGTCAAGGGACTTTGTGACCCTATCCAGTGGTGGGTCACAAAGAGGAAACTAATTGAGAGGTTTGAAAAATGTCAACCGACACAGAATAGAAATGCTATTTGAGGAAGAAGCAAAGGGAAGCCCTGAATCATATTGAGGAAGCTCTCTCCATCTCTCTTTGCTGCAGCTCAGAACAGAAAGCCTGGAAGAACTTACCTATTAAAAAGTTGTTACCTACAATGGGCTCTTATAAATATTGGTTTGGGCAGGTCTAGCTAGAATCCTTTACACCAAATGGCTGCTGTATGAAAAGGAAATAGAATAAAATGATAATTACAAACAGTATTTGATGTACTGATCACTAGCTCAGAGGTGAAATGTCGTTTATTTCACTACACTGTTTTTTAAAAAGTTTTTAAAAATTTTTCTAAACAGTAAATACATTTGTGCTTTCATATACGAGGTAATGTGCTTCTCTAATAGTCTTCTTGTGGAATTCTTTACACATGCAGTATTAGTTTTTCTTTAAGTGCATGGCAAAGATTTGAACATCACTATTAATTTTGATGTGGCTATTGGTCCATCTGTCTGTTGCAGAAGTTGGCTGACAAAAATAATTGCTCTAGTAAAACCCACTTTAATAAAAACCCTACATTTACTGCCATTTTGTTTCTTTTGTTCCCAAGGATATTTCTGCCATTAGTATAAACAAACTATTTTAAGATCTCTTTATTTTGTTCTAATTTATAGAGTACTACTGAGGAAATACATGGATGAAAAACAATAAAAAAAGGTAAGCTGATATTTGACCAATTTCTGGGAAAGCTAATGTGAAAGTGGTGTGACATATATTTGATGGCAGGGGTAAGAGGGCTCCTGAATAAAAGCTACATTGTATGAGCAGTGGGGCTTGAGGGAGCAAAGCTCTATCAGTTAGCTGTGTCAGCACAGTTTACAGATACCCCAGATAAACTCTGTATGACACTTCCTGTCATTATTTATGCTGCACCGTACTGTGTAGGAGCAAAATATAAACTTTGAAGTTGGTGTGATTTCACCAGTGCAGAATCAGATTGGATTTTTCTTTCTTTTTTTTTTTAACAAGCAAGATGAAGAATGGGAAATAGCTGAGAAATACCGCACAGGCTAATACAGGTAACACACTTTTTATGGTTTTCAGTTGCTATATTTGATGCGCATTAGTGGGGCCAACCTGGTTGCTCAGAGGAAGTGCTGTGCACCCTGTCTGAGCTCAGTGATTTGGGAGGAGATATAAAATTTAAATAACAAATAAAAAGAACAATGCCACATTGATATAAAAGCATAAATGCAATTAAATAGGAAAAGATATGAAGCATTTCTAATACCAAACATACTCAGCATACAGGGAAAATATGGGGGAGAATCCGTAAAAGAGAATATATGATTTTTCTTAAAGCTACATATTTTTTTTAGTTTGCTCTAGTTTAAAATAAAAGGAAATAAATTACTATGGAAACATAAGAAAGTGAAACTAATAAAACAAAGAAACAGACAAGTTGATATTTTGAAGAATCTAGTTAATATTGTTGTTGGGTCACATTTCCTTGTCTTTAGTGTATCTTATTTAAACTCTTTAAAGATAGTGATGAAATTGATGCATAATTCTGGGTATTCACTTTCAATTAATAATAATACTTATAATAATAATTAGATTGCAAGCCTGTTGGGGACAGGGAAATACTTAGGGGTCCTTTTACTAAGCTGGAGTAAAAGGGGGTCTGCGCTAGCATCGGCACGTGCTTTTGACACACATTGCGGCCCCTTTTTACCGCAGAGGATAAAAGGCTGTCCAGTTTGGGGGAAAAGAAATGGCAATGAGGTAAGTGAACCACTTACCTCATGGCCATTTCGGTGCGGTGCCCCTACTGCCACCCATTGAGATAGTGGTAAGGGCTCCTCCGTTAACCCGGCGGTTACCAGGCAGTGTGTGGCACAGCCTGATTACTGCTACTTAAGTTCCAGCACTACAAAAATAGGACATATTTTTTTAGCGCCAGAAATGGCAGGCGCTAGGAGTGGGCATTAGCACCGGGCTTCTGTAGTTGCTCAGTGGTAGTTACCAGATTGGTGCACGGTAAGCTCTTAGTGGGCTTACCCCTGCTTAGTCAAAAGCCCCCCCCCCCTAGTGTGCCAGAATGTAACCCACCTTGAGCTACTACTGAAAAAGTGTGAGCTGAATAGATGAACATAATATACCCGATATCACTGTGGTTGAAAATGAGCAGGTGTGGATCTTAGATCTGTCAATACCAGGAGACAGCCATGTTGAAGACAGACATTTGGAGATGATCATCAAATATCAAGATTTGAAGATTGAAGTTAAGCGTCTCTGGTGAAAAATCGCAGTTGATGGTCCCTGTGGCCCTCACTGCAAAATCAAAAGACCCAGAACAATTCTGAACACACTGAGCACTGACACAAAAGGACATGCTGCTTGGAACTGTCCACATTCTGCACTGATACCTCTAAATATCCTATGTTTTTTGAGAGGACTCCATATTTAGGGGCACTAAACCCAGCCAAGACCATCAGGCAGGCTGTGCAAAACCATGATAATAATAATAATAAAGCCATATGTAATAGGAGAATGGAGGGGAATGAGTGGGCTAATTTTAAAGAATATTTACATCAGTTCCTTTTGTAAGTACTTTTAGTTCCATTTCAGGAATTCCAAAATGCAACCCACGGTATTCTTTTTATTCATTTGCTCTTACAGTGAAATTTGAAAAGAATCAAGGCCTACTTACTCAATTATCTCAAAATAAGATCTGCATTTGAACACTCAATTAGAATTTGATTTACAACCCACATATCCAATCTCTCAATAATTCAACTATTCACTTTCTTCATAGAGGCCGGGCATTCTAGCAAGGCATTGCATTCAACTATTTAGAGAGGAATTCTATAAACAGAGCACCTAAAAATCTTTGACAAATGAAGGCAACTTAGGTGTCTATGTAAAAATAGGCCTCCAGAATGTGCACAAATGTACACACATGAATTTACATCTGCTCCAAGGCAAGAATACATGTGTGCACATATTCTATTGCTTGGAAGTCTGTATTTTATAAAATGCATAAATTCTTTGCAACTCTGCCTCCAGGGACACCTGTGTACAGTGCATATATAAGTGTGTATATTATTTGTCATGTGCACCATTTTAGAAAACTCTCTTTTATGCCTGTAAAAGAGGCTTTACTTATAGATAAGCCTTTTGAAAAGGGCCTCCATAATGTGGTATAAACATTTTGAGGGCCAATTTGTGCTTTTTATACTGGCAGCAAACCTCAGTAAAAAACAAACAAACTATCCAATAGGTCAATTGCATTGGAAAATTATGCTGAGGATTGTTGTTTTTGTTGGGCTGAGTATATACTATGAATTAGCAGAAAGGGGAAAGGAGTTGGATTTGATATACTCAGTGGTGTACCTAGGTTGGCTGCCACCCGGGGCGGGTCACCGCTACATCCCCCCAGTGCATCACCCTCCTTCGGTGCATCACCCATCTCCACCCCCCCGAAATGCATCATCCTCACCACATGGGGAGTACTAGGTAATCACGTGGCTGTTGACTCCGCCATTCCCCTGCCCTGGAACATGAAGTAACATCAGAGGGGGAAGGGAACCGCCAGAACTGACAGCCACGGAACTGCTCTGTGCACCCTCTTGCTGTGTCCACCTGGGGCGGACCGCCCCGCCCTTGGTACTCTACTGGATATACTGCCTTTCTGTGGTTACAATCAAAGTGGTTTACATATTATATACAGGTGTAGCATGATATGATGAATTTTCAGAGTTATTGATTTTGCTGGATAAAATTGTTTTGCTATGCAACTTGTTCAGTATGAAAAAGAAGTTCTGACTCCACCCTCGAAGACTACTGATAGCCTGGAACAATAGGACTATTAAATGGTCAACCAGTGTAACAAAAGCAGGCTGGGTGGATACTGGAAAGTTAATCACCACCATTTGGGGTCAGTATATTGACAGCAATCAAAGAGACTGGGTATAATAAAAGACAGACCATCTACCTGAAACTCCCAGACAATGATTCTCTTAATCCTGTCAAGTACGTTCTGGGGTGTTTATACCACAGTAGTTGGTCAGCCAGGAAACATGTGACAAGCTACCATGCTCCCTTTTGCAAAACCAGAAAGAACCAGTGTCAGCTATCCCTGAGTTTTGATTGGGTTAATAGACCCCACCTGACTTCAGCCTATGGCCCAACTAGAATAATAATTAAAAAAAACAAACCTGGAACCCATCTCAGTCTGCCCTTTTTTTTTCTGGACCCTGCCTGCACCACTGTCTCTGGGCCCTTCCTGCAGATCTCTGGGCCTTGCTGGATTCCACACACACACAAGATAAGAATTTCTTCAGGTTCCACTAACATCAACTCTGCACATAGAATACTTCTTTCCCCGGCAAAGGATCCAGCATCCAGCTGCAGAGACAAGACCTCATTCACCACTCCAACCAGCAGTAGAAAGAATACATCTGAGCCTCAATCAAAGTGAGTTAATATTAATCCAGCATAATTAATAATTCTGCCTTGCTAACAATATTTATCTTGTGACACATTTCCCTTGGGTAAAAACCCTAAACTGCCTTCTAAAATTATTGCATTACCTGTATTGTAAATAAACTTTATTTGTACCTGAGAATAAGAATCTAATCCTTATGTTCTGAGCACATTTCCTTAAGCATTATGCAGTGCAGTTAATGCAATTCTCCAAAACACATATGGTACCTGTATAATAATGTAATAAAGATATATATTTTTTGTGTATATAATCCGTGGGTTATACATGATTCTACATTTTTTTGTAAGAGGTGCATAGTATACACAAGTGCGGGTTATATACAAATTTATTTACAATATTACATTTTATTGCAATAAATATGGGGCATACACGGGTGTGGGGGGGTATATATGATTTTACTTACAAAATTGGCTTTTTCTGCGGGGTGTACTCAAAAATACGGTACTTATTTTGTACCTAGGGCAATGGAGGGATAAGTGACTTGTCCAGAGTGGAGCCGTAGTGGGAATTGAATCTGGTTCTCCTGGTTCTCAGGCCACTGCACTAACCATTAGGCTATTCCTCCACTCGTGTACAACCATATAGACTCCTCCATTCTGAAATTGCACAAATGTCTAAAGCCAGTCAGAAATAAAACTATTCTTCATGGATTTATGTTACTGCAGAGCTCCTTTCTGTGTCCTTTTGAAAGTTCATGCACAAGTTTTTCACTGGATGAGTCTTGCATTGATCCAATTGAGAGGCATCAGGGGTGCTCAGTGGTACTGAGGAGGGATGTGCATTCCTTTGAAATGACATAGGAAATGTCAATAACATATCCTATGTCATTTTCTGTTGTTGGCAAATGCAAACAAGTAGAAAAAACCCACAAAATGTTATGGTTTGTTTTTTGTATCAATAGTGCACACATGCACAAACCATCACACATGCAGGAATAGTGTGCACATGTGTACTCTTTGCGAGTAGTTTGCACTCTTTCTGAAAGAGCACACACTCTTAAAGACATACCCCTCCTCCCCCGGCTATTCAAAAGTATTTAACTGGCCAGGATCAGCATCTGGCTAGTTAAATGTGAATTTTCAGCGGGACATGGCATTGTGCGCTATAACCAGCTATCCAGCGATTTTTCAGCACAAGTTTGGCAGCCATATATGGCCACGTGAATACCAGGCCTATCTTTGGCTGCTTCAAATTTAACCAGCCAGCGCTGAATATTGGCTTGGCTGGTTAAGTTTGAATTGGCCAAAAATAAACTGGATATTCAGTGGCGGTCACCGGAAATGGCCCAGCACTGAATATATGGGCTCAGCACCGACCACAGGAGTTAGAAGGGCTAACTCCTGCAGTCTGAATATCGGGCCCATTATAATGAAATAGGGAAAAAACCTGAACAGAACAAACATTCCCGGAAATGAGATGGGAAATGACAGGAAACAAAACTTATCTGGTTGCACACCCTCACTACTGAGTACCAGCACCTTTTCTGTTGCCTACTATCATTGACTCATGGTCCCTGAATATTCATGAAAGAGCCCAGGCTCTGTACACTCCAAACATACACATAGAGAGTGTCCCCTATGGGAGAGACAGTGTCTTCAGCAAGTCTCTAAAGACCCATGGGACAATGTGGAGGCACAGGTTGCAGCCAGCAGATAATACTCAGCTCCTGCCAAATGTGGGAGACATGGGCCATGGAAGCCAGGCTGTCCAGAAACTAAAGGTAGAAAAAATGTATTACTTTGGCAGCACATGTAAATTGTCATGCCAATACAATTATCTGATTCTGGTTTAGTGATTTGAATATGCCAGCTTTGGGAATCTGAACGTGCAGCATCTCTGATATCTTTGTATTTTGCACTCAATAGGAGGAAATAGATTTCTGTTTCAATTTTTCTAGTGTTGTACTGTAGGCAGAGTCCAGTTTCTTGAGTTTTTGTCTGCACATTTCTACTTCTAATTTGTGGACATATGCACAAAGACATCGAAGTGGTTTACAATTTCTAAAAGAGGTAATTGAGGAAATAAATGTTAAAAAGCAGACAAAAACTTAGAGGTAAGGAAAGAAAGAGGAATATACATGAGGGTAAATACAAAAGGCACAAAGTTTTAAAATCTTTTAAGGGGAATCAGGGGAAGGGGGTGGGTGGGTGGGTAAGACAATAGGAGAAAGCACTGTGAGAGGAAAATACATCCTTTAAGGAGAAGATCAGGGTCGTGGAAAAGATTGAGAGAATACATGTGCCTTAAGGCAACCCTTAAATGTTTTATGAGATGATTCAGTCTTAATCGAAAGAGGAAAGGCATTCCACTGAGTAGGTGATTAAAACAACCATTTTGTATAGACTAAAGCCATATATAGCGGAAGGAGTAGATGGTGAGTAAGGGAAGAGCAGAGGACTCGCTGTGGTGAGTAAGGGATAAGAAGATTTTCCACAAACAGGGAAGACCAGAGGGCAATATCTGATGAACACTTGTCAAGTAAATGAAGGGGATCCGAGAGGAGATTGGGAGCCATACGATCATATCTTTTAATAAATAACAGTTTAATTGCAGTGTTTTGTACAATCTTTAGCAGTGGCACCACTAGACAAAAGTACTTTGGGTGGGGGGGGGGGGGGGGGGGCACAGGGGAGGCAACCCATGTATTGGAGAAGGCAGGTCAAAGTGACATTTCTACATTACACCCTTCCCCTCCCTCCTTTAAATCAGCTATAAAGGATATTGTAAGTCCAAAGACCTTATAACCCGCTTTATCCAATTTCAGTCCCAGAGAGAACAAGAATTATTTCATAACAACATTCAATGAAATCTTCCATATGGCAATGAAGTCCAGAGATTATAGAGCAGTGGTTCTCAACCCAGTCTGGTTTTCAGGATATTCACAATGAATATGCAAGAGACTGTTTTTCATAAAAGGGGACAGTGTATGCAAATCTAGTCATGCATATTCATTGAGGATATACTGAAAATCTGACTAGCTGGATGTGCCTCGAGAAGCACTGCTATAGAGGACTGCTATAAACCCGTCACTCACAGTTCTGTAAACCGCTCCACATTCCCCAATAATGAAGCTAAGACATAATTCAGCACACAAAAATATATAAATAGTATCATCTTAGGAACACACTCATCTTCCACTGGAAACACTTTCAGGCTTATTTTCGAAAGAGAAGGACGCCCATCTTTCGACACAAATCGGGAGATGGGCGTCCTTGTCCCAGGGTCGCCCAAATCGGCATAGTCAAAAGCTGATTTTGGGCATTCTCTACTGCTTTCTGTTGCGGGGACGACCAAAGTTCACGGGGGGGTGGGGGGGGGTGTCGGAAGCATAGCGAAGGCGGGACTGGGGCGTGCTTAACACACGGGCGTACTAGGGCGATAATGGAAAAAAGAAGGGCGTTCCTGACGAACACTTGGATGACTTTACTTGGTCCTTTTTTTCTTGCGACCAAGCCTCAACATGGTGCCCGAACTGACCAGATGACCACCAGAGGGAATCGGGGATGACCTCCCCTTACTCCCCCAGTGGTCACCAAACCCCTCCCACCCTAAAAAACAAACTTTAAAAATATTTTTTGCCAGCTTTTATGCAGCCTCAGATGTCATACCCAGCTCCATGACAGCAGTATGCAGGTCCCTGGAGCAGTTCTAGTGGGTACTGCAGTACACTTCAGGCAGGCGGATCCAGGCCCATCCCCCCCCCACCTGTTAAACTTGTGGCGTAAATGTGAGTCCTCCAAAACCCACCTGAAACCCACTGTACCCACATGTAGGTGCCCCCCTTCACCCCTTAGGGCTATGGTAGTGGTGTACAGTTGTGGGGAGTGGGTTTTTTTTTTGGGGGGGGGGCTCAGCACCCAAGGTAAGGGAGCTATGCACCTGGGAGCAATTTATGGAGCCCACTGCAGTGCCCCCTAGGGTGCCCGGTTGGTGTCCTGGAATGTGAGGGGGGCCAGTGCACTATGAATGCTGGCTCCTCCCATGACCAAAGGGCTTGGATTTGGTCATTTCTGAGATGGGTGTCCTCGGTTTCCATTATCGCTGAAAACCGGGGACGACCATCTCTAAGGTCGACCTAAATGTTGAGATTTGGGTGTCCCTGACCACATTATCGAAACAAAAGATGGACGCCCATCTTGTTTTGATAATATGGGTTTTCCTGCCCCTTCACTGGGACGTCCTGTGAGGACGTCCTCAGCAAAACTTGGGCCCCCCATTCGATTATGCCCCTCTTTGTGGAGTAAAACAAAACCCTGCAAAAAAGACATTCAGAACCGAGCAAACACCATGCCAAAATAATACGATCCAAATTGCAACAACCTTACCTGTGAAAGGCAACTCTACAAATATTGCAGCAGGCCCTAGAAAAATTAACACACCTCCTACTAGGGAAACTCAACAAATCAAATGACTATAACAGTGTGCATAAATTCTGGACATGCCCCCTCATCATGCGCCTTTTTCTATTGTTTGAAAGTAGTGCATATCATTATAGAATACACATAGTGAGATGCACGCATAACCTCCAATTAGTACCAATTAGTGATGTTACTTGGTTGTTAATAGCCAATTATTGGCACAGATTGGCTTGTTACTCAATTAAGTTGTACACGCTAAATGGCCGTGTGGCCAAATTAGCACACACAACTTTAGACACCATTTACAGAATCTGGCGGTATGTGCATGTCTTTGGAAAATAGACACACACACTTATGTCAGTTCCACAACTGCCACCTAAGCGTATAAACATGTATATACGTGCTTATGCTAGTATTCTATACAGGAAAATGTATACCTACATTCTTTTTCAGAATATGTGCCACACAGTTGTAGACTTACCCCCTTTAAATTGATTTTGGACAGAACAGAATAACATATGCCAATGTGTTTCTTTAAAATGGGGGACATCTGTGTCCGAGTCTTCAGTTAAGTTCTTCCAATCCATTAACAGGTCAAAATCAATGTTATTTTACTGTTTGGAATCCTTTTTGGCTGAACAATGAAAAGAAACCACAGCAGAAGTAATCTTAATATGATCATTTTCTTTTCATTGTTCTTTATGGGAAAATAATTTGGTCCAAAATTTAGTGGTCCCATCAGGGAGGTGATATCTTTAAAAAGGTGGTCTGAAGGACATGTTTTACTGTACTTTAATAGGCTTACAGATTAATATAAATCATAATCTTTACAATTCTCTTTCTCAAAATCTGTACCACTTATGCATTTATTTATAATGTATGTTTCAAACACTTTATATTTGATTTTTTAGATAGTGCTATAGGGACCAACATTTAACCTAGTTTCACAGATAGAGAGTTTCCTGTATAGAAACTGTCATAAAACTTTTCTGAATACACTATTACTGTCTTGTCACAATATGAAATACTAACACTTTATTTATAAAAATGACGACATTTTTGCAATGTTTCTTTTTATGTTTACTGTTTACTAAGCCACACGGCAATGCTGACATAGCCCATTCTAAGGGTGTCGTTTACAAAGGCCTGATAGCATTTTTAGTGCATGCTAAATGCTAGAGACGCCCATAGGAATATATGAGCATCTCTAGTGTTTAGCGCATGCTTATTTCTAGTGTGCACTAAAAATGCTAGCGTGCTTTTGTAAAAGGACCTCAAAGTAAATGGGCTGTGTCCGCATTAGCGCACGGCAGCCGCTAGCACGGCTTAGTAAATTTAATTAATAATAAAGGGAAGGATAATCATTTCAGTTTTCACAACCATGAAGGTGCTGAAATCTATTCGTGTATGTTTGAATATAGCCTTTATTCTGATTTACTTTAGATTAATCATTAAGTCATGATTTACAGTAGGCAGATTTAAGTGCATGCTAGTAATTCTTTCTGAAGATAGAGGAGCCTGATGTATGAAAGTGTGAATGGAATTTAAAGTTTACTATGTATATAGATTGCCCAGGTCTGGAAAGGGGTATTCAAGCTGGGATGTTCAAAATGTTCACTGTGTTTTGCAAAAGGCTCCCTGCAAACGGAGCCTTTTGTGAAATATCTATAGTATAAGACACTGGCAGATGCAATTGTCTGTTTTATTGATGTATTAATTGTTAAGAGATTTCAGTTTTTATGTTGATATACCATCTCATTTGTATGTTTATTCGTTTTTGTCGTCTGTTAGTGAAATGGGACTTGAACAGTTGATTAATTTTCTGATGCATTCAGAGGTCATAGGTATGTCATCTTGGCGTGAGTCACGGTTTCACTCAGGTCTTCGTCTACTTAAACAACAAACTCGAAGAGCAGAAAGTCGTAGCATAAACAACGTACTCTGGAGCTTTTATATGCTTTCAAAAGTGCAGCCAAATCTTACAATTTTCATCTTAGTGAAGCTAAAAAGAATTATTTTCCAAAACTTATTAACAACTTGAAAAATCCAGGTAAAAAATTATTTACTATTGTTTCTAATCTAACCCACAAAGACCCATTAATGACTCCTCTGTTTCTTCTTCAGATTTATTGATTCTTATCACCTCTCACTTATATTATTGCAACTTGCTTCTCACAGGTCTCCCACTAAGCCATCTCTCTCCCCTTCAATCTGTTCAAAGTTCTGCTGCATGACTTATATTCTGCCCGTGTTGCTATGTTCATATTAGCCCTCTCCTCAAGTCACTTCATTGGTTCCCTATCCATTTCTGCATACAGTTCAAACTCCTCTTATTGCCTTACAAGTGCATTCACTTTGCAGCTCCTCAGTACCTCTCCACTCTTATCTCTCCCTACATTCCTCCCCGGCAGTGGCATACCGAGGGCAGGGCGGTGGGGGCGGCCCGCCCCAGGTGCAAGCTGCAGGAAGGGTGCAGGGAGCAGCCGTGCAGCTGTCGGCTCCGCCAGTTCCCTGCTCCCTCTGCTGTTACTTCCTGTTCCGGGGCAGAGGGAGCAGGGAACTGGCGGAGCCGACAGCCGCATGGCTATTCCCAGCACCCCAGCAGAGTGCAACTGGGGAGCTTGGAGGTGATACGCTGGGGGGGGGGGGGGGGGGGGGATGATGCTGCACCTGGGGGTGGGGGGTACACAGCGGTGATCTGCCCCGAGTGGCAGCCGACCAAGGAATGCCACTGCTCCCGGGAACTCTGTTCATTGGGTAAATCTCTCTTATCTGAACCTTTCTCCTCCACTGCAAACTCCAGACCCCGTTCCTTTTATTTTGCTGCACCATATGCCTGGAAAAGACTTCCCGAGCCAGTACGTCAAGCTCCATCTCTGGCCGTCTTCAAATCTAGACTAAAAGCCTACTTTTTTGATGCTGCTTTTAACTCCTAACCTCTATTCACTTGTACAGTAACCATGTATGTTTTATCATTCCCACCTTAGCAATTCTCTTATCTCTTATTTGCCCTGTTTGTCTGTCCTGATTAGATTGTAAGCTCTTTCGAGCAGAGACTGTCTCTTCATGTTCAAGTGTACAGTGCTGCATACGTCTAGTTGTTCTGTAGTAGTAGTACTATTTTTCTTCTAAAATAGATTTACTCCAAGATTCAAATAAGAGGCCTAATTTGTCTCTTGCCTCTATATGTAATCCCCCTTCAGGAGACATGGAGGGGAATAATTGAAAGGGATGTCCAAGTTTTGATGAGGATGTCCTTGCAAAATGTCCCCATCCAGGGGTGGGGAAACCCGTATTTTCGAAACAAGATGGACGTCCATCTTTCGTTTCGATAATATGGTCAGGGACGTCCACATCCTGAAATTTGGTCATCCCTAGACTTGGTCGTTTCTGATTTTCGGCAATAATGGAAACCAAGGATGTCCATCTCAGAAACGACCAAATGCAAGCCATTTGGTCGTGGGAGGAGCCAGCATTTGTAGTGCACTGGTCCCCCTCACATGCCAGGACACCAACCGGGTACCCTAGGGGGCACTGCAGTGGACTTCATAGATTGCTCCCAGGTACATAGCTCCCTTACCTTGTGTGCTGAGCCCCCCAACCCCCCCAACCCCACTACCCATAACTGTACACCACTACCATAGCCCTTACGGGTGAAGGAGGCACCTAGATGTGGGTACAGTGGGTTTGTGGTGGGTTTTGGAGGGCTCACTGTTTCCTTCACAAACATAACAGGTAGAGAGGGGGGTGGGCCTGGGTCCGCCTGCCTGAAGTGCACTGCACCCACTAAAACTGCTCCAGGGACCTGCATACTGCTGTGATGGACCTGAGTATGACATCTGAGGCTGGCATAGAGGCTGGCACGACAAATTTTTAAAGATGCTTTTTGAGGGTGGGAGGGAGTGGTGACCACTGGGGGAGTAAGAGGAGGTCATCCCCGATTCTCTCCGGTGGTCATCTGGTCATTTTGGGCACCTTTTTGTGCCTTGGTCGTAAGAAAAACATGACCAGGTAAAGTCGTCCAAGTGTTCGTCAGGGACGTCCTTGTTTCTTTCGATTACTGAAGGCAGTTGGGGACGTCCAAAATCGGCTTTCAATTATACCGATTTGGATGACCCTGTGAGAAGGGCGTCCATCTTCCGATTTATGTCAAAAGATGGGTGTCCTTCTCTTTCGAAAATGAGCCCAATTACGTCACCTCCTGTTCACACATCTACTTGGTGAACGTTTACTTTGCCAACTTTGACCCAGATCACTAGCATATTCAATTCTATACTGGCATTTACACCTATGTGCCTGGGCTTGGTAGAAAAGCTTGAGGGGAAACTTTGTGCATACATGTACACTTCATGTATTTTAGATCCACTACCATCTAGCTGGTTATATTTATCCTCTCATGGTTTATTACCATTGATTTTATATATGATTTGTCAAAGTCTTTTGACCAGCTATGTCCCACTGCCCTGGAAACAGGCCATGGTAAAACCAATTCTTAAGAAATCCTCTTTGGATCCTTTATTACCCGAAAACTATTGTCCAGTTTCAAATCTTTCCTTCATATTTCAGCTTTTGGAGAAAATTGCTTTTGATCAATTTCTATCCTAGGTCACTCAACTTTCAGTTTTTCATCCATGACATCACAGTACTGAAACAACAGTGACAGCACTGAAGTGAACTCCACTCATTCTTGATGCTGGTGACATCATCCCTGTGGTATCTGCAGCATTTGATCTTATTGATCATTCACTTGTTACTAAGATCTGTAACAGAGTGGACACCCAGGAGGGAGTGGAAAACATGAAAAAGGATCTGAGGAAGCTAGAAGAATGGTCTAAAGGTTTGGCAATTAAAATTCAATGCGAAGAAATGCAAAGTGATGCACTTAGGGAATAGAAATCCACGGGAGACGTATGTGTTAGGCGGGGAGAGTCTGATAGGTACGGGCGGAGAGAGGGATCTTGGGGTGATAGTATCTGAGGATTTGAAGGCAACGAAACAGTGTGACAAGGCAGTGGCCGTAGCTAGAAGGTTGTTAGGCTGTATTGAGAGAGGTGTGACCAGCAGAAGAAAGGGGGTGTTGATGCCCCTGTATAAGTCGTTGGTGAGGCCCCACCTGGAGTATTGTGTTCAGTTTTGGAGGCCGTATCTTGTTAAGGATGTAAAAAGAATTGAAGCGGTGCAAAGAAAAGCTATGAGAATGGTATGGGATTTGCGTTACAAGACGTATGAGGAGAGACTTGCTGAACTAAACATGTACAGTGGGGGAAATAAGTATTTGATCCCTTGCTGATTTTGTAAGTTTGCCCACTGACAAAGACATGAGCAGCCCATAATTGAAGGGTAGGTTATTGGTAACAGTGAGAGATAGCACATCACAAATTAAATCCGGAAAATCACATTGTGGAAAGTATATGAATTTATTTGCATTCTGCAGAGGGAAATAAGTATTTGATCCCCCACCAACCAGTAAGAGATCTGGCCCCTACAGACCAGGTAGATGCTCCAAATCAACTCGTTACCTGCATGACAGACAGCTGTCGGCAATGGTCACCTGTATGAAAGACACCTGTCCACAGACTCAGTGAATCAGTCAGACTCTAACCTCTACAAAATGGCCAAGAGCAAGGAGGATGTCAGGGACAAGATCATACACCTGCACAAGGCTGGAATGGGCTACAAAACCATCAGTAAGACGCTGGGCGAGAAGGAGACAACTGTTGGTGCCATAGTAAGAAAATGGAAGAAGTACAAAATGACTGTCAATCGACAAAGATCTGGGGCTCAACGCAAAATCTCACCTCGTGGGGTATCCTTGATCATGAGGAAGGTTAGAAATCAGCCTACAACTACAAGGGGGGAACTTGTCAATGATCTCAAGGCAGCTGGGACCACTGTCACCACGAAAACCATTGGTAACACATTACGACATAACGGATTGCAATCCTGCAGTGCCCGCAAGATCCCCCTGCTCCGGAAGGCACATGTGACGGCCCGTCTGAAGTTTGCCAGTGAACACCTGGATGATGCCGAGAGTGATTGGGAGAAGGTGCTGTGGTCAGATGAGACAAAAATTGAGCTCTTTGGCATGAACTCAACTCGCCGTGTTTGGAGGAAGAGAAATGCTGCCTATGACCCAAAGAACACCGTCCCCACTGTCAAGCATGGAGGTGGAAATGTTATGTTTTGGGGGTGTTTCTCTGCTAAAGGCACAGGACTACTTCACCGCATCAATGGGAGAATGGATGGGGCCATGTACCGTACAATTCTGAGTGACAACCTCCTTCCCTCCGCCAGGGCCTTAAAAATGGGTCGTGGCTGGGTCTTCCAGCACGACAATGACCCAAAACATACAGCCAAGGCAACAAAAGAGTGGCTCAGGAAGAAGCACATTAGGGTCATGGAGTGGCCTAGCCAGTCACCAGACCTTAATCCCATTGAAAACTTATGGAGGGAGCTGAAGATGCGAGTTGCCAAGCGACAGCCCAGAACTCTTAATGATTTAGAGATGATCTGCAAAGAGGAGTGGACCAAAATTCCTCCTGACATGTGTGCAAACCTCATCATCAACTACAGAAGACGTCTGACCGCTGTGCTTGCCAACAAGGGTTTTGCCACCATGTATTAGGTCTTGTTTGCCAGAGGGATTAAATACTTATTTCCCTCTGCAGAATGCAAATAAATTCATATACTTTCCACAATGTGATTTTCCGGATTTAATTTGTGATGTGCTATCTCTCACTGTTACCAATAACCTACCCTTCAATTATGGGCTGCTCATGTCTTTGTCAGTGGGCAAACTTACAAAATCAGCAAGGGATCAAATACTTATTTCCCCCACTGTATACTCTGGAGGAAAGGAGAAACAGGGGTGATATGATACAGACGTTCAAATATTTGAAAGGTATTAATCCGCAAACGAACCTTTTCCGGAGATGGGAAGCTGATAGAACGAGAGGACATGAAATGAGATTGAAGGGGGGCAGAAAATGTCAGGAAGTATTTTTTCACGGAGAGAGCCGTGGATGCTTGGAATGCCCTCCCGCGGGAGGTGGTGGAAATGAAAACGGTAACGGAATTCAAACATGCGTGGGATAAGCATAAAGGAATCCTGTGCCGAAGGAATGGATCCTCAGGAGCTTAGTCAAGATCGGGAGGCGGGGCTGGTGGTTGGGAGGCGGGGATAGTGCTGGGCAGACTTATACAGTCTGTGCCAGAGCCGGTGGTGGGAAGTGGGACTGGTGGTTGGGAGGCAGGAATAGTGCTGGACAGACTTGTATGGTCTGTGCCAGAGCCGGTGGTTGGGAGGCAGGGCTGGTAACATAGTAGATGATGGCAGAAAAAGACCTGCATGGTCCATCCAGTCTGCCCAACAAGATAAACTCATATGTGTATACCTTACCTTGATTTGTACCTGCCTTTTTCAGGGCACAGACCGTACAAGTCTGCCCAGCAGTATTTCCCGCCTCCCAACCACCAGTCCCACCTCCCATCACTCTCTCTGGCACAGACCGTATAAGTCTGCCCTCCACTATCCTCGCCTCCCAACCACTAACCTCTCTTCCCCCACCTGCTCCGCCACCCAATTTCGGCTAAGCTTCTGGTTGGGAGGTGAGGATAGTGCTGGGCAGACTTATACGGTCTGTGCTAGAGCCGGTGGTTGGGAGGAGGGGCTGGTGGTTGGGAGGCGGGGATAGTGCTGGGCAGACTTATATGGTCTGTGCCCTGAAGAGGACAGGTACAAATCAAAGTAGGGTATACACAAAAAGCAGCAAATATGAGTTATCTTGTTGGGCAGTCTGGATGGACCGTGCAGGTCTTTTTCTGCCGTCATCTACTATGTTACTATGTTACCAGCCCTGCCTCCCAACCACCGGCTCTGGCACAGACCGTACAAGTCTGTCCAGCACTATCCCTGCATCTACTATGTCATCATCTACTATCTTCATCTCTCTGGTATTATTTTACAGTAGTTTTCTTATTATCTCACTGACTATTCCTTCTCAGTCACTACCTCACTGAAAACTCCACTTTTCTTTGGGGCGCCACAAGGTTCCATTTTGTCCCCACTTCTTTTTAATATTTTTGATCCCCTTGTAACATTGATACAAGATTCAAAATCAAGTTCTTATTTTTATATTCTCAATTTTCTCACCTCTCCGATTTTACCAAACTTAGCTCCATTACAACTTTGACAATTGCCATCTTAGATTGGTTTGCAAAACATAGGCTTGTGTTAAACCCAACAGCTTACTGGTTCACAGGTGTGTACTCACAACCGTCTTTTAGTCCCTTTTTAATATACCTATTTCTACAGTGGACTCTTTTCGATATCTGGGGGGTAATCCTTGACTCCCAGCTTTTATTTGAGAAACATTTTCCACAGGTGATTAAACAGGGTTTCTTGGCTCTTCATTGCCTCCGCTCTATAAGGAAATTTGTAGACTTTACTTCAAATGTAGTTTATGCATTCTTTATGTCTCAATTGGGCTATTGTAATTCAGTTTATGCTGGTATAACGAAGTACTAGATATGTCACTTACAGACATGTTCTGGTTCTTTTTAGTGAGAATCATTACTGTTTTGTACATGTCTGATTAACTCCCAGAATTAACCTTAATAATAGGTAAAAAGCGAGATGCTGCACAATATTTGATAATTATAGCATTTGCAAATGGGTGTATTTTTTATGGAAAAATTACACTGGTCTAATCCTGATGTATTCTCTGAAAATGAAATATATGTATAATGTGACTTTCTATTAGTTTGTGAATCTAATAATAGGCTAAATAATACAGGCTGACCAAATTTTGGTTTTGGAATTGGAAAGTGGCTGTTGTAAGGGGGAGGGGTCTTTTTTTGGTTGGGTGCGGGGAGGGTTCAGTTTCAATTTCTACTGAAACTGAGCGATCAATTTCGGTTGCAGATTCTGTTTCGGCCAGGCTCTACTAAACTACCTTAGGACAGCATTCATGTTTGAAATAAATATTTTGTTTCAATTCTCCTTTGGGGTTACAGTAAACTGATACATAGTCAAATTTTCTATGATTGCTATAATGGTGGTATAGCACTTTTAACAAAAATGTAAATATTTTAAAGAAAAATCTGCTGTAGTGCATATATAGGCAGCAGAGAGAAATGCAGATCTTTTCACGTTGCATTAGGTAAGATGCCTGTGGAAGTGCAGCTTTTGCGGAAGAAATGAGCTACTGAGAAGCAGTAGCCCTTGTACTCAGAGTGCAAAGAGATAAGTTTCATTTGTTGCTGATGCTCCCCCATGGATCCTCCTCCCTTTTCCTTCTGGCCACTAGACAGAAGTGGTCAATACTGGGAAGGTGGTGAAAGCAGGTAAGTGTTATCTTTATGTACAATAGAAAGCAGAAAACAAGTCTAGGGACTTGAATCTAGAGGAGTAATATTTGTTATGCTATTACTGTTATGCTTGTAAATCTCCCTGAATCTTAAGGAGAAGAGTGGGGTATAAATTTAAAATAGAAATGGATACATTTCAAGCCTCCCATTCTTCTACCTTCTGAAGCACTTGATGTGTAGGTACTTTATAGTTATATGTGAGCAATTGTACATTTGGGAGAGCTAACAGATTGATTACTTTTAGGGATATACTCCGTCTAATTCAAAGAAGGTGAGCAATTTCTGTCTTGATCTTCTCTTTAAAGTGTCTTTATTCAGACCGAGAATTCTGGAAATACACCAGAACTTATGAGGTCCTTTTACTAAGCTGCATCAAAAAGTGGCCTTAGTGTGCCCTTGTGTGGGTTATTCCCATGTGTTAAGGCCATTTTTTGCCACAGATGTAAAATGGCCAGTTTTCTATGGCCATGTATTACTGTTGGTAACAATATTCAATCGGGGAACTCCCGCTTGGAAAAATGACATCAACAACAAAAATACAAGCGGGCTTACAAAATAGATTCACTGCTTTAGTGAAAAAAGGAGAAAAAGGCAAAAAGGACCTCTGATAAGTGATGTACAGCGAACACGCTGAAATATTTATGCTTATATGAGCATCACTACATGTCAATCATTGGTCACTTTCCCGCCTTCCTCCACTGAGCCAATTATAAATCAAAAATCTTTAATTTACAAAATTCAAACGTGATATGTCCACAATAACAAAGCTCAATGCCACTTAGCTGTAAAGCGGTTGCAATCGGGCTGCCCTGCCCAATGGTCTCGTTTCACCCACAACCGTGGCTTCTTCAGGGGAAACAAATGGGGGGACCCTCAGTATACCCCGCTAGAGCAACTGGACAATCTCGCAATTAATAACCCCACAGCTAACTCCACATGC
The DNA here is from genome assembly GCF_901765095.1 of Microcaecilia unicolor. NCBI lineage: Eukaryota > Metazoa > Chordata > Amphibia > Gymnophiona > Siphonopidae > Microcaecilia > Microcaecilia unicolor. The sequence goes on from NC_044032.1 coordinate 118,251,507, forward strand.
GGGGACCAAAACAGGTCAAGATTGACATGTAGTGACGCTCATATGAGCATAAATATTTCAGCGTGTTCACTGTACATCACTTATCTGAGGTCCTTTTCGCTTTTTTTCACTAAAGCAGTGAATCTATTTTGTAAACCCGCATGTGTTACTGTTGCCATTACCATGCAGAAGTCAACCACCAAAGTGGAGAAACAAGATCCGCTACAGGTAAAGCAGGGCAAAACTAATAAAAAGGGAGTAGTATGACCAACAAGATTCTTCCAGTGAAACCCAGGAGATGGAGAAAGTGTTATAGGCTTTATTCCATGGATAGTTAAATGGACTCGACACGGCAATGTGTTTCAGCAATAGTGCCTGCCTCAGGAGTCTAAAATGTACAAATCAACATATATTTGCATAAATACAGATACAATAAATATAAATAAATGACAATAATTAAAACATAAAAATGATAAAACAAAGGAGCTTTAAGAAATAAATAAAATATAAAATATAAATGTTTATTACATATAGAACTATATACATGCTATCTATAATATAATATAAAAGAATTGCCTACTATTAATTGTGCCAGGATGAGAGAATTGATCTGTATCAAGTTTACTCAACCCAAAGGCAATGGTTGTGGTTTCAAAAGAATGTACCAAACGTAGGTCAAGTCTAGTATAAGAAGAGACAAAGATTACTGGAAATTGCTAAAAACCAACCTGTTCAAAAAGACATACGCCATCGACCCAATTTAAATGCTTGAACAACTGCAACACAACTAAACCAAAGCTCATACTGGACACAAATTAACCCTTCTTCTCTACGATTCCCTAATGTGTATGTAACACATGATCTTTATTCTGCCACTACATCACTTTGTATTTGTTCATACCAGAACTGGCGATTGCCTTTACGGTACCATGTAAGCTACATTGAGCCTGCAATTAGGTGGTAAAATGTGGGATACAAATGTAACAAATAAATAAAGATCTCTTATCTGTCTAGTAGAATAAAATATATTGCAAGAGGTATAGTTCTCATATCTGTCTAATGGTATATTATTTAAAGCTAGAGACAAAGATCTCATATCTACCTACTAATGTACATAAAGAGATGAATGTATGAACTATGTGCAGAATCAGTGGTGGAAATCCTCGACTGTTGTTAAAAAAAGAAAAAAATAGTTAAATGTGCAAAAGTGACATAAAGAGCGATAAGAATACGAATAAACGTAAAGGAACATGGAGAATATGTGGTAAAAATATATAATGAAAAAATATGCTAATTTCTAAACATGATAATGGCCACAGAGCCATTTATGTGAAATGAAATACTAAAGAACAGAAAGGAAAAGTAGTGCTAATGATGTGCAGATATGAGATGATACACATAGTGCTCAAACAACAATACTGGAAGAAGGGGCAAATACTGAGAGAGCAAAGGTGTGATAGATAGGCAGTGCCGATAGTATATATGCAAATATTAGAAGTGCACAACGCGTATACGCCATATTGAATCCATCTAGAGGATCTAAAGAAAGCTATGCAAACACTAACATGAGATAAAAAATCACCAATAGTACTGAAAATGAGAATATACTCTTGTTCTCGGCCGCAATTCAGACCAGTTTTGCCATCATGGCCAATTGGGCGAACGCATTTAAGTTCAAACTTAACAAGGATAAAACAAAATGCCTCATTCTCTCCTCCCAGTTTAATAAATCTATCCCGAGCTCGATTGCTGCGCTGGACTACTCCCTCCCTATCGCAGATAGCTTGAAGTTGCTTGGTGTCATTCTGGATTCCCACTTGTCTCTCGACCTTCAAGTTACATCTGTAACGAAAAGAATGTTCCTCTCCATGCGGTCACTTAAATGCATCAAGCAATTCCTACCGTGTGACCTATTCCGGACTCTAATCCACTCTCTAGTATTGAGCCATTTCGACTACTGCAATGGAATTTACACCGGCTGCAAAGAACACATCCTAAAGAAACTCCAGACAGCGCAAAATACGGCAGCTAGATTAATATTTGGTAAAACAAGGTTTGAAGCAGCAACACCCCTTAGAGAGAAACTTCACTGGCTCCTGATAAAAGAGCATATCGAATTCAAAATCTGTGATCTAATCCATAAGATTGTATACGGGGAAGCTCCAGCTTACATGTACAGCCTAATTGACCTCCCTTCCAGGAATTCCAAAAAACCTTCTCGGACCTATCTCACTCTCCACTATCCTAACTGCAGGAATCTGAGATACAAATTGCTTTTCTCCTCCTCTTTTTGCTTTGTGAGTCCTCGTTACTGGAATGCTCTTCCATCTACATTAAAGGAGCCCACCGACCACAATCTGTTCAAGAAGTCCCTTAAGACTTATCTATGTGGCAAATCATACTCTTCTGCTATTTAACTTCCAACCGGCCCTCGTTTGTTACACCTGTTGTTTGTTCCCCTCCCATGATGTTCCTTACTCTCTTTTCTGACCTAGAATTTGTATGATGTTCTTTCCGTAAATGTTGATAGCCACATAGAGCCCGCCATGGTGGGAATCTGTGGGATATAAATGTTCTAAATAAATAAATAAATAGCAGTGAAAATGGTGGGACCTTTCCTCTTTATATAGTTTTGAATCTAAGGGGCCTTTTTTAAACAGGCTCTTTGAAGCTGACTCAGCAACCTATGCAAATATTCTACTTCCCCACACCTTGGTTAACACTTAATTGAGGTTGCTGGATGTGCTACCTCTCCAGCAGCCAAGGAGCAGAAAATAACTGCCTTTTAGAACAAGAGTTTTTGGCTGTTTAGTTTCTACCTCTAGAAAAGGTTTCAGTTTAAAACTATGGGGAAAAATGCCTATTTCTAGAGAAAATTTCAGTTTAAAACTAGGGGAAAAGGGTTGTACACTATCACGCTTATTTTCTAAAGAGAAGGACACCCATCTTTCAACACAAATTGGGAGATGGGCGTCCTTCTCGCAAGGCCGCCCAAATCGGCATAATTGAAAGCCAATTTTGGCCGTCCTCAGTTGCTTTCCGTCGCGGGGACGGCCAAAGTTCACGGGGGCCTGTTGGCAGGGTAGCGAAGGCGGGACTGGGGCGTGATTAAGAGATGGCCGTCCTTGGGCGATAATGGGAAAAAAGAAGGGCATCCCTGACGAGCACCTGGTCCATTTTTTCTTGCAACCAAGACTCAAATAGGTGCCTGAACTGACCAGATGACCACCGGAGGGAATCAGGGATGACCTCCCCTTACTTCCTCAGTGGTCACTAACCCCCTCCAACCATAAAAAACAAGTTTAAAAATACTTTTTTGCCAGCCTCAAATGCCATACTAAGGTCCATCGCAGCAGTATACAGGTCCCTGGAGCAGTTGTAGTGGGTGCAGTGTACTTCAGGCAGGCAGACCTGGGGAGGGAGGGTTTGTGGGGGGGCTCAGCACCCAAGGTAAGGGAGCTATGCACCTGGGAGCAATTTGTGAAGTCCATTGCAGTGCCCCCTAGTGTGCCCGGTTGGTGTCCTGGCATGTGAGGGGGACCAGTGCACTACAAATGCTGGCTGCTCCCATGATCAAAGGGCTTAGATTTGGCCGTTTTTGAGATAGACATCTTTGGTTTCCATTATCGGCGAAAAACGAGGTCGCCCATCTCCAAGGTGGACCCAAATGTTGAGATTTGGCCATCCCCAACAGTATTATCAAAATGAAAGATGGACGCCCATCTTGTTCCGATAATGTGGGTTTCCCTGCCGTTTTGCGACGCCATCCTTAGAGATGGGCGCCCCGTTCGATTATGCCCTTCCACGGCAACTAGTTAATAATGCTTGTTTTTCTCTCTCTCTTTTTATTCCCCCCTTAAAACTAAACTAGGTCCTGCTTGCTTTTCCCTCTCTCTCTCTTTTTATTCCCCCTTAATATGAATGGGCTGCTCCATCTTGTGTACTTATTTTGAAATGTTTAGTTCATTTTTACATTGGGTGACAGCTAGGCTTTTGGGCAAAGATGACATGATCCATTACCTGGATCATTTTTTGTTTGTGGGTTGGGCCCGATCTAGGGATTGTGGGCTTTGCCTGCAGGCTTTCTTGGAGTTGATGGAGTCAAAGATAGAAGGCCTGGCTTCTGTTCTGTGTTTTTGGGTATTGAATTAGATTTGGTGGAGCGGTTGACACGGCTGCCAGAGATGTAAGTTCGTGCTTTGATGGCTTTGGTGCAGACTGTTCTGGTTGCCCGCAAAATGATGTTTCATACTATGCAGTCCTTAATTGGCTGTTTGAATTTTGCATCTTATGTAATTCCTATGGGTCAGGCTTTTCTACTAGAGGAGTGCACAATCCTTCCCATTTTATTTGGGTTACAAAGGCTATACAGGAGGATCTTCAGTTGTGGTCCACTTTTCTGGCCCACTTTAACTATACTGGCAACAAGAAGAGGTTTCACTGAATGAGCTGGAGCTCTTTACTGATGCTGTCAGTGGTGAGGGTTTTGGGGCCTATTTTGGCAGTTAGTGGGTGGCGGTTGAGGGCAATGAATCAGAAGCTTAAATGGCCCCTTAGTCACTGTGACTCGGGTTATGAATCTTCTTGTGACAAATAAAGCTGTGGCCAATTTGAACTTAATGGTTTTGACTATCTGTAAAGGGGGCAGTTTGGTATGGGGGGGAAGGAATGTGAGGATTGTATGATGGGGGAGGTGGGGAGGGTACAGATCCGGATTTATCCTGGAGTGCCTCTGTTAGAAGAAAGGCTGTTTCTGGTGCACACCGTCCCTACACCAGTTCCATTTTGCGGGTGTGTGGGATGCTGGAGGAGGTAGGGGCCCAGATGCAGGGAGGCAGAGTGAATTTTCGCGGCTGGTGAATTGGAGGTAGTGTGGGGACTTCTTGAATCCCGCGAAGGCTGATTGGTTGGCTGGTCATGAATGTTGTGGGGGTGTACGGAGCTGTATCTGTGGGGAGAAGTGGGAGCAGGCTGCGTTGCTTTGCCATACATTCCTCCCACCCATCCCTGGGTAGGTCAGTCCTCATGTTCCTTCATGTTGTGGTAAAGTTGTTGTTGCAATGCTGGGGGAAGAAACCTGAGCCAGTAGGGGTTAAAGGGGGGGTGATATGATGTTAATTGATGCTCCAAGGTTGTTGGGGCTCCTTGGGGTGCAGTTTCAGTGGACAGCTTGAGGAGAGAAACTATGATCTCCTGGATTTCTCTGGGATGGCGGAATTTGGAAAGGGTGTTCTGTCCCCTGACAGCCTGGCACTAGTTGTAGTGTGACCCTAAAATGTGTTAATGCCTTCACTGCTATTCTTACTCCTAAAGATCTTGACTGCTGCAGTCTTCACTGCTAAGTTATGTGTGTGAGCAATGCATTGTGTGTAATGTAGTTCACAGACAACGCAACCCCACTTGCGTGTCTGTATAAGATCTGTTACTACTGGTTGTGATGCTGCTTAGATCACTCCTCTGTCTCAGCCAAGCTTGGCTTCTTTGTTTATGTGCCAGCACTTCCTGGCCATTCTTACTACCTCTGTCCTGAGAGGTCAGCCAGGTATGACCTTTTCCTCCAATCAGGGGCTGCCCCCTAGTGCCACCCTTGCCACTGGAGGACAGGCTTTGTCCCTATTGGCCTTTCTACTCCTTCTTCTCTGAGTCTGTATGAGCTTCTGGCTCCGCCCCCCCCCTTCCATGAGGTCAGTATCCATTTTGCTCCAGGACAAAGCAATGATCCTGTTGTAGCTCTGGAAAAGCACTAGTCTTTTCACCCCGAAAATACTTTCCTAGAAGAGGGTACTGCACTCCCAAACACCTAACTCCGAGCTGCCTCTATCTGTGGAACTACTTTTCTTATGTCTGCAATGAGCTGATCCCACTTAAGCTTCTACCTTCTCTCCACTGATACAGCTCATGAAACTACAGGGTTCCTTTGTGCTTATGAACATCTAACTGTGAGTAATCATCTATGTTATTCAATAAAGGAACTTCAGAAAAGAACAAGAGATTTAGGTGTGTTGATGTGCTAGGGGTTTATACTTCAAGATATTGAGACTTATAGCTAGATAACTCTTAAGAAACAGCTATACAAGTCTTGAGAGACTTGACAAAGGGTGGTGAATTATTTGCTAAATGTGGGAGGGGCCAAGTGGGAGGGGTGAACAGTTGTTCCGAGACAGTGGCTGGCTGTTTGTACTGACTAGATGGTGGTACTAATGCCCAAAAAAGGGGGGGTGGCGGGTGAGGGCAATGAATCAGAAGCTTAAATGCTGGCCTCTTAGTCACTGTGGCTCAGGTTATGAATTTTCTTGTGACAAATAAAGCTGCTGCCAAGTTGGACCCAATGGCTTTGACTCTGATGTTAGGGGAATGGGGGTGGATGGGAAGAGATGTGAGGGTTGTATGATGGGGAGTGGGGAGGCTGTGGATCCGGATTTATCCTGGAGTGCTTCTATCGTTGTCTTTAAATGCTCTTTAACATGGCATTTTTCTGTCTTTGTTGTTATTGCTGTTATTTTGCAAACACAAAAAGAAAGTGCAGGTAATGATATGTATGCAAAAAAGTGAGAAATAACATAAAGCAGATACATTTCTTTCCAGCATGATACTAGACTAAAAATGATGACGAAGAGACATTTTCAAACAAAAGGCGAGGGGAATTTCTTCACTTCCCAAGGTTGAAACGAGAGAGAAAGAAAGCAACCCTAATCCTGTTTAAAATTCAGCCCAGGGTTGGTAGAAAAATCACTGAATACCCAACTAATTCTCTGCTTACTCAATCCACTTCTGCAGCTTTCCATTTGGATCAATACAAACTCCAAGCTTTTTTTGTCTCTCCCTACAGTTTTAGAATAGAATGCCGAAGAAGTACGCTGCTCTTCATAATCCCTTTTGAGTTCCCGTTATAAAGTAATCCATTTTCAATTATATGCCATTTTTTAAAGGGTAATAAAACTAGAAACCAAACCAACCGTACCCATAATGACCAAAAGCACATCTTCCAAAATGTGGCACTCTTAAAAAAGTTTGTATTCTGCCAACGTTAAACTGAAAGCCTCCAAATCAGAGGTGAATAAAGAATAGGATTGGATTTTACGGCTGAGAGATTTAAATGAAATCTTTTTAAATATCTCTAATGAGGAAGCCAGTTATCCCACACAGGCCTATTCCACACTTTCGGCTGGTTCAGTTACATTTCCCTGTCTACCAATTTATGCTAGACCCCCATTAAAAGAATTATCACGGCTCCTAAATCATCTCTGCGGGGGGTTTGCACTAATCCCATCAAGGCACTTAAAACCCCTTTTCTTTCGTCCTCATTACATAATGAATTATTATTTCACGGGGAGCTGTTAAAGAGGCCCCTTTGGAGGCACTGAATGTGTGTCATTTTGTAAGGCAGAAGGGGAGGCGCTGGCTGGCTGCTAAGGACACTGCTGAGAAACGTCCACACATACAGCCCTCAGGCTGTGGCCTGCTAAATAGGATAACAAAGGCCCAGGGATGTGCTCTCGCGCCCTTTCCTGCGCGAGCCCTGCCTGGCTCCCGTTTGCGAAAAACCCGCCTTTTTATTATTACTTGCTCTCCCTTCCACACTGTCGTGGCCTCCGGTTGCCCTCACAGCCGAGGAAAGTAAAGGGAAGGATATAAATGTTTCTCTTAACCAGAGGAAGCATTGTGCTCACAAACCAATTGTGGCATCCATTAAGCTAATTTATTAAACGCAATTTGCTTTGTGTCGCCCAGACGAGTTAGTGGTAATAATAAATAAACAAGGGAGGAAAGGAGCATCATGCAGTAAACGTGGACTCCCTGATGCACTCCTGACCTCCCCTCCCTACTCTTGACTGGTCAAAGTGATTTGATATCTTATGGGGCTTCCCTGAAAAGGCCTTTACCAAAATGTTTAACATGGGAAGCCTGCCCTGTGTGCCTTTCAGCTGAGGGCAGAGAAAATCAGTCCAGAGTGGATAATTGACATAGAAATAAAATACTGTTTCCAGGTGGCAACTAATTTCACAACCCAAAGTCACTTCAAAAGCAAGTCTGGCACTATCCAAACTCTCTTTTTGATAAATACATGAATGACTAATTTTTGTAAGCTTTTCTAACTTTTCAGTTTATGTTTTGTACTTATGCAACCTGCTTAGACTATTGATTTTAGTGGGATATAAATACCCTGAATAGAATAGAATAAAGCTCACTTCCTTAGTGATGCGCGCCCTAGTTTCCAGATGTAGTCGCGTCACTGAGGGGGAGTTTCTAACTGCTCTTCCAAGTTGCGTACTGTGATAGGGTATTCTAAAACCTTATGCAAAACCTTCTTCTATTATGACTGCATCCTTCCTTTGCGGGTAATGTGTCAGCTACGGCCGCATAGCAGCGTTCTACTCCATCCTGTCCCTGTATTCCTCGTCATATTTCAACCATCTGTGTCCCTCGTAATCCTTATATGCCTGCACTATGCTGTGGGCGTATGCCAGCATTGGGCTATATTGGGTGGGATCGGCGTGACCGACTGCATCTATTACCCTGAGGAAGGCCCATAGCCAGTTAACTATTGATCTTGGTGCGCCTTTTTCCCGTGTGTGTGTATTCTCTTTTTTGTCTTTACTCTTTTTCTTATCCTTTTTCCTCCCTTCCAGCACTTGAAATATATCAAAATATTTCTTGTTCTTTATCTTTTTCCTGGTGGATTTGGGAACTAGCCGCCATATTCGCGGTAGTGGCGGGGGACGGTCATCCCTTTTGCCCACTATCGCTCCTTCGGCGTTCTGTGTTTCATCGACCTCATCCGATGAGGAGGTGGCAGATGAGGACGATGAATCGGAGCTACTCTCACTGTTGGATTTGCTCCGCCTGCTCTTCTTCCTTCTCTTCCTTTTCTTTTTCTTTTTCTCTTTTTTGTCTTTTGTGGGCCCTACGTCTTTAGCTAACGTGTTTTGTCCCCCGCTGCCGCCCTCTCTCTCGGTGTGTGAGCCCTGCTCTAACCCGTTCGCAGCACGGCTTGCTTCTATCCTGCCATTTGTCTCCCCTACATTCACATTAACATTTACATTCTCAAGTCTGTGCATACCGCTGGACGTACCTGCGGGTTCCAGCGGTGGTGCCCTGTCCATGAGAGCAGGTTCCCGCATTGGGGTTGGTGTAGGGCACCTGTAACTAGGGTCTGGGGTGCCCGAGGCCAGTGTGGGCTTTTGGTACTGTGCAGCACATGGCGTTTGCCATGCTTGGCCGGGGGGGGGGGGGGGGGGGACCAAATCCTGGCCAAGCCCCATAGTATGTAGGGTGCTGGGGGTAACCCCATCCCATGCCAAATAGCCACGAGGGTGCAACTGAATGCTGGCCCTGTCCCGTCACTGGCCCCGGACTGTCCATCGCCTGAGGTACGGCACCCTGGAATGTTGCATGCGGCGGTGCCCATCCCGTGTATGTTGGCGGGTGCGGCCAGCCTTCCGGTGCACTCTGTCTCTGTTGTAACTGGAGGCTCTCTGTAATGTTGGATAAGCTGCTCGCTGGCTCAGAGGCCCCCTTTTCTGTCTGTGCTTGTATTGCGGCCGCCGCCTCTTGACGTCCTGTGGCCTTCTTCTTGTTTCCTTTCTTAGTCACGCTTGTGGCTGCAGCTGCTGGGGTGGCTTGTCTGGCTGCCTTCTTGCTGGATTGTTTTCATTGGCCCTTTCCTTTGCCCGCACTACTTGCCAGTCGCTTCTTTCCTGCTGCGTCGATCGAGTCGGCCTCGCATGCTGTTGTCTCTTCTTCCTGCCCGTGTGGTGTGCCATGTCCTTCTTCCGCTGCGATTTCCTGGGTGGGGTTCTCTTCCGCGACGTCTGTCTGTGCTGCCACTTCCATTCTGCATGAGTGAGGGGAGGGTAACAGTGCACAAGGAATCTAAATAGACTTAAGAGATAGCCAGTTAGTATCTTATCATATCTGAAAACAATTTAAAGCCCACTTATAAACAAAAACCCCTTTTTCTTTTTGTTTTTTTGAGATGTTGTCTTAAATATGATTGTAGTGCGCAGACTTATTGCGCGGTTATTATTACTTTTTTTTTAAGCCGACAATGCCGGTGGGATAATTTGGGATACGATTCTACCAATAGTTCAATAGAATAGTTCAATAATCCAATCAAATAAGGATGTTCGTCCCTTATTCTTGGCTAGCTGCCTCTTTAATGTGCAGGCGAGTTCTTTACTTCTTAACAAGATGGCTGCCATCCACTGTTGAGCTTGCCTCAAGCTTCCTGCCCTCCGCAAGATGGCTGCCACTCTCTCCTAATCCCCTGCAACTGGAGTCCATACTAAGTGTTCATTTCGAGATGGCTGCCCCTTGTGTTGGGCTTGCACAATCTGTTCTACCAAATATGGCTGCCCCCTGCCCTCTCAAGATGACCGCCCCTCGTGTTGGGCTTGCATGAACTGTTCTACCCAATATGGCTGCCTCCTTACCTCTCAAGATGGCCGCCGCCTGTGTGGTCTTACCCATAAGTATGTCCTGCAAACTTGCAGAATTATCTCTGGAAATTGAATTTCGCAAAGATGATCTACCCCCAGGATTACTAGTACCATGCCTGCCATATCATGCTTAACTACCATCGCTCCTCACAGCCCTCCAAATATGTCTAGTACCCGGGATTTCCTGCCCATTGCAGCCGAGGAAGGAAACCTACTCTTTTTTTTTGAGGTGATACGAGGGGGAAGGCAATGGGAGACCTGTCTGCAAGTGGCGACGCACTCCGCCACGGAGGGCCTCTCAATCCGCATGTGATTGATTTTCTATTTCTATTTTTTTTTTTAACTCAGACCAGACCCACCCTGATACAAAGGGAGAACCCCTCACGGCCACAACGGAAGCGATGCGTTATGACAGCGGGACAGCGATAGTAGGAGAGGATAAACGACCATTAGTTACAAGTTACTACCGCTCTTCGAAGAATATATAAAATGGGATTTGTACTTACTAGGGAGCTCCCACTGCCCGCTTGCCCAATGTCACATGACCCACGGCTGCCACCGCCAATGGCGATGCTTGCCACGCTGCCTACTGCTACGTTTGAAAAAACATCCGCTCGACGCGATGCTGCAAAGGGTGATGCTGGCGAAAGGAAACACTGGAGTGCGATCACCTAGGTTGGGGCTGATGCGTGCTTGGGGCTGCCTCATGGCATCAGGTATGTCCTGCGCTTCGCTGTTGAATTCTGCAGTCTACTGCCCGGACACCTGAAGAGGTCGTCCGGGCTCACTCCAGGGGCTTTTAAACCCCTCTTTCTCTCTCCACCCCCTTGCCAGCGGGGTGCCCATCGGTGACGCGCCTGCCCACTGCGCCTCGTCCTCTCCCCGCTAGCACAGGCATGCTTGCCCGTTGGGGCACGGCGCCATGTTATATTCGGCTCCGTGCACCCGCGGGGAACTGCACCTTGCTTGTGTGCCTTTCAGCTGAGGGCAGAGAAAATCAGTCCAGAGTGGATAATTGACATAGAAATAAAATACTGTTTCCAGGTGGCAACTAATTTCACAACCCAAAGTCACTTCAAAAGCAAGTCTGGCACTATCCAAACTCTCTTTTTGATAAATACATGAATGACTAATTTTTGTAAGCTTTTCTAACTTTTCAGTTTATGTTTTGTACTTATGCAACCTGCTTAGACTATTGATTCTAGTGGGATATAAATACCCTGAATAGAATAAAATAGAATAGTATTAATGATAGGTTCCAGGTCTGACTGGGGCATTCAAATATAGACCTTTTGTCGATTAAAATAATCTCCACATATAAATTCTGCTAGTAGGATTAAGAGGGAGAGAAAATAAAATAGTAACATACCCCCCCCCCCCCCCCATATTCAGCTGGTGGTGGTCAGTGTTTTTAAAAATGCTGATCATTGCTGGTTAAATTATCCCCCGATATTCAGTTGTGTAGCCAGACCTGACTTGGGGGGGGGGGGGGGGGCACTAGGCATATAGGTGTGAATTGTTCTTGACATACTAAATAATGCCGTAGAGTACACTTAACAATGAATTTCTAAGTAAACAGTCTGTCCTGCATCAACAATAACCCCATATACACTTACGGAAACTTTGGAAACATTAACATTTTTAAATATAGTAGCTTTATCCCATAATTTAAACTTTGCCATTATAGTAGACTTATGTCTGGTCAACATTTCAACACATATCGCAGTATCTCACAAACTAATTGCCATAATGGCATATATCCTTCAACTTTGCTTTATAACAAATATAATTTTTTATAAAGATGTATTAATAAAACAAGTAAAATACCTTTGAAGTAGCAGTTTAATTATGTAGCCTAAAAATCTAATATACAAAAAATGTCAATACTAGAAAAATTGAAACTTACATGCAAAATATCACAGATGCACATTTCCAAAAGCTGACATATTCCAATTAATAAATTCAGAATAAAATACTTTTTTCTGCCTTTGAGGTCTGATCATTTAGTTTTTCTATTCACTTTGGTCCCAGTGTCTTCTGTTTTATGTAGTGTCTTCTTTCCATTTGATATTTTTTCTCTCACCATGTCCACCATCCTCCTGTGTCCTTATGCATCCTGTCTACTATCTGTAGCCCTGTCCCTATCCTTTCTCCAGTTTTAGCATCTGCCCTCAAAGTGTTCCGATCCAGCCCTTAAATTCAGCAATTTCCCTCCATCCATATCCAGCATTTCTCCTCACTCCCCCCTCCATCCATGTGCATTTACTTCCTCTGTCTTCCCTCCCCTCCATCCATGTCCAGCATTTCTCCCCTCTCCCTTCCACTCCATCTATGTGCATCTCCTTCCTTTGTCTTTCCTTCCCTCCATCTTTGTCCAACATTTCTCCTCTCTTCCCTGCCCTCCACTCCATCCATGTCCAGCATTTCTCCTCTCTTCCCTCCCCTCCATCCATGTGCATCTCCTTCCTGACTTCCCTCCCCTCCATCCATCCATGTCCAACAACTCTCCATTCTCCCCTGCCCTCTCCTCCATCCACCCATATCCCGCTAACTTCCTCTCTCCCTTGCCCCCTCCATTCATCCATCCATGTCCAGCAATTCTCCTCTCTTCCCTGCCCTCCCCTCCATCCATCCATGTCCAGCAACTCTCCATTCTCCCCTGCCCTCTCCTCCATCCACCCATATCCAGCAACATTTCTTCTCTCCCCTGCCCCAATTCATCCATCCATCCATGTCCAGCAATTTTTCTCTCCTCTGCCCTCCCCTCCGTCCATCCATGTCCAGCAACTCTCCATTCTCCCCTGCCCTCTCCTCCATCCATCCATGTCCAGCAATTCTCCTCTCTCCCCTGCCCTCCCCTCCATCCATCCATGTCCAGCAACTCTCCATTCTCCCCTGCCCTCTCCTCCATCCACCCATATCCAGCAATTCTCCTCTCCCCTACTCTCCCCTCCTCTCCATGTCCAGCAATCTCTTCTCTCCCCCTGCCCTCCCCTCCTCATCCAGTGATCTCTTCTCTCCCCCTGCCCTCCCCTCCTTGTCCAGCAATCTCTTCTCTCCCCCTTTCCTCCTCTCCCATCCATGTCCAGTGATTCTCCCTGCCCTCCCTCAGCTCCCCGACAGCTCTCCTCTCCGTTCCTTCCTGCCCCCCACGCGTTTAACCATTTTACTTTCAGGCACAGCGACGGCAGTGAAGAGGACAACACAGTAGGCTCGCCTCCAGCTTCTCCCTTCCCTCACACAGTGTCCCGCCTTCTGCGATGATGTATTTCCTGTTTCCGTGAGAGCGGGACACTGTATGAGGGAAGGGAGAAGCTGGAGGCGAGCCCGCTGTGTTGTCCTCTTCACTGCCGTCATTGCGCCTCAAATTAAAAGGGTTAAACGCGCTGGGCGGGGGGAAGGAATGGAGAGGAGGGCTGTCGGTCGGGGAGCTGAAGGTGGGAAGGAGGGACTGTCCGATGGTCCGAGAGCTCCAGCCCTGCATTTGGGGGGGGGGGGGGGCAGCAGCCAGGGGAAGGTCACGGTTGGGCTAGGGAGGCTTAGCCTCCCCAAGCCTCTTATATGGGGCGCCTATGCCTATTCTGCATTTGGTATTTGTGTTCTGTGTGTGTGACCAAGGTATTCTGTTAGTATGAATTTTCTATTTAGCATTCCCTGTTGGGGGAGGGCTGGGGGGGGGGGGTTCTGTGGATGCAGAATGTATTTGGCTTCAATACCATATAAAGCAGAGCTTCCCAAACTGTCACAAAACCCACATTTGGGCTCATGACTTCAGTGGGCTCTGCATAGGTGCATCATTATTCTGAACCTCCTAGGGGGGGGGGGGGGGGGGTCACACAATTTTATTTGGCCACCATTATGGAGTTGTGGCCACAAAAGAATTGATGAGCACTGATATAGGGGAAGTATGGCTCAATGGGGACTGAAGCCTGTACTGCTACTCTCACTGAAGTTATTGGGAGTGGGGTAGAGGTGGAGCATGGGGAGGGGTTGGGCATGGGTGCATCAGGTGGTGGGTTTTTCTCTTTCAAAAAGTTGGCAAATCCAAAGGCCCACCCATCCAGCCTGTTCACCCACCCAAAATTGCCTTCTGGCTATGCCACTGTCTTGTAGTTCCCTTATCTCATACAGAAGTTTCACTTGCACATCTCAGGAACTTCCCCCAGCTCATCTCCTCCTTTTTGTGACTAGAGTTGCCTTCCATTGCTCCCACCCCACAGTCTTCCCATTACCTGGATGCTAACCACAATCTCTGTGACTAAAGTTGCATTCCAGTTCTCTGCCCTACCAATGAGTGGACCCTACTCACAGTCTTCACTGCTAGTGATGCTGGAAGCAGACAAGACAGGCTTACTCACATGAGGGAGGACTGGAGAGATGCAGACGTTAGCCATTCTAGCTTCTTTAATGCAAAAATTGGTAGAATCCTGAACAAAAAGACAGAAATCTTAGTCTTCTGAGTCCTGAGCACATAAGAAAGCTCCTCCCCCCTCAAACATTTAGGACCTAGGTATATGTCTGGTTTGCCACTGCCTTAATTCAACTCTGCTCACTCCATCAATCTTCCAGCACCTGGTTAGACCCAGCACTCTCATCCCTTCTTTGACAGCCTTCTAGCTACCCCTGGCCAACTGTTGACAATGAATCCCTCCCTCTGCCTGCTTGCAGTGGGGGCTTCACATTTTGTGCACTGTAGTGAAAAGAAGCCTGCTATCTTCCTTCAGCCACATGACCATGTATTCCACAACTATATCGCGTTGTAAAATAAGCATGTTGAAAGTCACAGCATGCTTCCTCACAGCCATCAGTAGAACAGCGCAGACCCACAGACAGACACACTGCTGGGACTTACACGTATATGTGGGTAATTCAGTAAGGAGCTGTCTAGTTTAAGGTGGCAGGAACATGTTACTGGCAGTATTCTACTCATTTACATGCTTAAGTTAACGCTTACTAGCGTAAATGACTTCTTACATAGAAACATAGAATGTAGGCAAAGACCATATCACCTATCTAGTCTGCCTATCCATGCCATCTATTCTCCCTATCACTTCCTTAGAGATCCTATGTACTTGTCCCAAAGCTCTCTTGAATTCAGATACTGTTGTCATCTCCATCACTTCCACAGGGAGGCCGTACCATGAATTCACCACCCTTTGCGTGAAGAAGTATTTCCTCAGGTTACTTCTGAGTCTATTCCTGTGAGGGGGTTTAAGGAACTCTGCCCTTCATCCTTAAGAGTAGCCCCATAGACAGCCTGAGCCACCTTAAGAGCTCTAGTTCTGACTGAGAGGAAGTAAGCCAGGAGGAAGGATGGAGCCAGAACTAGGAAGTATATAAGACAGGGCCTGACAGAGGTTGAGGATGCCCAGGGAAGGAAGACCAGAAGAAGCTGCTGCAGTTCCTGTGTACTAATTGTGACCTGGCTGAGGTATGTCAATTTTACTGCTTGTTTAAGACTTACAAGCCTTGCTTTGAGGTCTTGGGTCATAGAAGAAGTGAGAACTTACGGGCTATGTGGGGGGCGTGGCAGCCCCACCAGTCACAGACTATTTGGCATGCAAGTCAGAGGCCTCTCAAGACTGTTAATTGAACTGTAGAGACTTTTGCATCTGACGTTCCTGGCCTGTGAAGTAACAGGTCTCAGGGCTCAGCTAAATAAACTATTTATTTCACATTTATATACTTGTCTGGCTATGTTATTCGCAGGGCCACCCCACATCCCTTGCCCAGGGTATCACAATCTCCTTTTACCTTCATTCTATGCCCCCTGGTTCCAGAGCTTCCCTTCAATGGAAAGAGACTCACTTCTTGTGCATAGCTGCATAGGTTTTTAAATGCCTCTATCATATCTTCCATCTCCCGCCTTTCTTCCAAAGTATACATACTGAGATCTTTAAGTCTGTACCCATATGATTTATGAAGGTCACTGACCATTTTAGTAGCCACCCTCTGGACCAACTCCATCCTGTTTATATCTTTTTGAAAGTGTGGTCTCCAGAATTGTACTCAATATTCTAAATGAAGTCTCACCAGAGTCTTGTAGAGGGACATCATCATCTCCTTTTTCCTACTGGCCATTCCTTTCCCTTTGCACCCAAGTATCCTTCCAGCTTTCGCCGTTGCTTTTTCTAATTGTTTGGCCACCTTAAGATCATCACATACAATCATACCCATGTTCTGCTCCTCTTTCATTCACAGAATCTCTTCATCCCCTAAATTGTACCGTTCTTATAGAATACTGATTAATGGAAAAGTATGTGCCATATTTTGATAGTGCCTGCTTTGTCGGTGGGAATATGCATGGATGAAGTTTGGGTGGGGTCTGGGTGGAGCATGTAGGCGCCTACTTCTCTTTATAGAATAGCCTCAAAACAGGCACCTGCTTAATCTCTAGCAGGCCGATTCTTAGAACTCCCGTGGTAGAGCCAACAGCGTACCAAAATAGCTCTCCAATTCTCAAAGGAAATGATATTGAAATTATATGTGCACTGTAAAAGCAAAAGCAAGGGGGAGGATCTTCCTTGGTACATGTGCAAAAGAGTTTTGTGGTAAGCGCAGCTCCTGTGTGCATTGCACAGGCATACCCGACCATGAAGCATACATTGATGCCGTTCTCCTGCACCTTTAAATATAAGCTTTTCAATTTTTTTTTTTTACTTGGGAAGCTTATGTTTAAATGCAGGACACCAATGTGTGCTTTCAATTTCAGATTTGCCTGGATTTGTGCACATTTCTTTCTCAGTACCGGTGCTTACAGGCTTGCATAGGCTTTCTTCCACTTCCAAAACAAGTCAAAACTGGCAGATTTTAAACTGGAAATCGAAAGAAATCTTCTCTTCAAGCCTTCCACCTCCAGTTCTGAGCTGGCGTCATTCTTTCAGCAGGAAGAGCAGGGTTTTTGTGCTGTTCTCTGAGCATTGGGAAGGCATAGGAAATGACATAATTAGCATACATTTTACTACATTTAAATACAATTTGCAGCTATCTCTGCCAGGCATGCTATTTCCTGCGCTAAAGCCTTCTGAACATTCTGCGTAGATTTATATGTGCATTATTTCTGCGCTAACTGGCCTTACCGTTGGCCATAGATTTTGAGAATCAGCTTGTAGGTGTCAAGTTATAGAATTATTATTGTTAATATTACATCACACTTCTATACCGCTAAAACCACAAGTTCTAAGTGGTTTACAAAGTCAAGAAACCAAGACTCAACCCTCAGGAATTAAATAAACAAGCATGGCATCACATGGTAAATCACCAAATGTTAGCAAATTAAACAAACCTTATAAAAAGTACAGCCTTGAGGTTCTTCCTAAAAAGACAATAGTTATTAATATTATCCAAACATAGCAATAAAATTTTCCATACTTTGGGAGCCTGAAAAATAAGCAATTTTTCAAAAAACACTAAGGGCCATTTTATAAAAGCGCGACAAGCCTACTGCGGGTTTGCTGTGCGACAGTTTGGCTCTACAGCTGGGCTCCTGGGGGAGCTTGACAGTTGATCCGACCCCCTCCCCCATTCGCCATTCCCAGCGCTCAAAAATATTTTTGTATCTTCTAGCACCACAGAGCTCCCTCAGGAAATGGCTGCGTGGCAAGTGTTTAACTTACTGCATGGCCATTTCCTTCCTTAAAATAAAAAGACTTTTACCGGCAGCGGTAAAAGGGGGCCTTGGTGTCTGGCAAACTCACACATTTATGCCACTGCAGGGCCCCTTTTACTGCTGCTTAGTGAAAGCAGCCCTAAATCTTTTAACTCCCTTAGGAGAAGGCAGTGAGAATGGTCGATGATTATACATTCTTCTATGTTTAACAGGAGTAATAAATTCTAAAAGGGCCAGGAGGTATTCTGAGCAATCCCCATTCAAAATCTTAAATAATACACAAGAAAATTTAAACAGAATCCTGGCTTAGATTTAAGTAAAGAAAAAATTAATCTTAGTGCTGTATTCTGAATTGACTGCAACTTTTG
Source organism: Microcaecilia unicolor (assembly GCF_901765095.1). NCBI lineage: Eukaryota > Metazoa > Chordata > Amphibia > Gymnophiona > Siphonopidae > Microcaecilia > Microcaecilia unicolor. Next base: position 118,269,902 of record NC_044032.1, read on the forward strand.
AATAGTTTGTTTACAATCTCCTAGCAATAGACGATTACAATAATCCAATTTGAGTGACAGTAACAATTGTACAAGAAGTCTAAATTGAACAGCTTCAAAAACTTTCTAATTCTTCTAAGATTCCTCATCAAGAAAAAAGAACTTTTTAAAATCAGAGCATTAATGTGAACATAAGATAAAGACCGACTGACGTGAATTACTCTCATTACGTAGACTGATGTGCTGAATTATTGATTATGTTGAATTTGCTGGCTGAAATGGACCTGTTGAACTCAGCAATGAGAAGCAGATATGACACCCTTCCTCCACTTCATGATCGAGCCAGTTTGGACAAAAGAAATGTTAAGTGGTCAATCACCAGCTAGCTGAAAGGCAAGGTTAGGACAGAAGGGTCAATGGAAAATGATAAAAGACTGAAAATGTGAGACAAATTGTGACTGGCATAAAATTCACACAGCTTGTCTCCAGATAGTAGTCTTCAGCTTTGTGCATATTGACAGTAAATAAAAGAATTGGGGTACACCCAAAGAGAGACCATCTATCCTGAAGTTCCTAGACAATAGCCATCAAGTACTGGCAGAATCATATCAAGCACCACTAGTCTGATATGTGATCATATGAACATTACTAGAGATATTATCTAAGCACCTGACCTTCCAGTGAAACTATTTCAAACTCAGTTTTCCTCTTCATTTCAACAACCAGAAAAATCCAGTTTCTACTGTTCTTGTATTGTGATTGGATTACTACCCAACATATGACCTCAGTTCCTACAGGCTGACAAGACAATGAGAACTCACTGCAGACTTCACTACCTCTCTTTGGGGTCCTTTTACTAAGGTGTTCCGAAAAAATGGGCTGTGCTAGTGTAGGCGCATGTTTTGGGAGCGCGCAGATCCATTTTTCAGCGTGCCTGTAAAAAAGACCTTTATAAATTTTTGCCAAAAATGGATGTGTGGCAAAATGAAAATCAGTGTGCATCAATTTTGGGTCTGAGCCCTTACCGCCAGCTATTGACTTAGCAGTAAGGTCTCACGCGTTAGCCATGCGGTAATTGTCTACGCACATAGAATGACGATTATCGCTCGGTTTCTGCCTGCGCCTCAAAATAAAAATTATTTTCTGGCACGCATAGCGGATGCGCGTCAAAAATGAAATTACTGCAAGGGCCACATGGTAGCCAGTTGGTAACTCCAAATTGATGCATATTGGGCGCGTGTAGGTGCCTATGCAGCTTAGTAAAAGAGTCCCTTTGTCTCTTTACCTTCTCAGAAGGAAGGTCTCTTTCAACCTTCACCCCCATCCACTCTGCAAATACAAAACCCTTCTCAGACAGCCACCAGAATCACCATCAATGTTCTCTCTGGAAGCAGGATGATCACTGCTGAACCATCTTAGGAAATACCAGAAAAAAATAGCACATTGATCAGCAACAGAGAGAAGAAGGAAAACATCTGGACTCAGAGCTTGTGCAATCCGTTGGGTTGGTCGTGAGCCCTTGAGCCCTGGCCGAGGCCTGCAGATCGCCGACCCAGGCCAAGGGGAGACCGACCCACCACTGCATGCCCCAGCTACCCAATACCCCTAACCTACCTTCCCCCCGCAGCACCTCAGGAAGAAAGGGAAATAGGCATACATGCGGGCTTCGCAGCCGAACTGGAACCCAGACACTCAGAGCCACTCGTGCGGGCCTCACGGCCGAACTGGAACCCAGACACACCCAGGGAGGTGAGAGAGAACCCAGGAGTCCCCCCGGGACCCCAAGGTGCCAGCCATGCGCTGAACACCAGCTACAGGGCAAAGGGAATTAATGAAGGAACTAGAGTGGGCCACACCCTCCCAGGGGACCAATGCAGGATAGGGGAACTAACATAGAAAGCCCCCTGTAACTGCGGGTGGATGTGGAGACAACAGCCCCAAAGGACCCCCCTCCCCCAGGGCTGAGGGGAGAATGGACACCCCACCTCCACAAGCCAAAGACAGGAGCAGCAAACAAAAAGGGTAACCTAGGCCTCATCCCAATGCCAGAGAAAAGACACAACAGAAGAGAGAGAGGAAACCTCTGACAGAACACCCAGAAGATAGAGGCAGAGCCACAGTACACAAGGGGTTAAACTTACTGAGCCAGCAGGCAGGAACACAAGGGAGAGAGATCCTTACGTAAACAAACACTCAGAGAGAAAGCTCGCTGACCAGCAGCCGCAGCCGAACGGGAGCACAACCCCCACTGAATAAATACACAGCTGTCTTCCTACTGAGAACTGTAAGCAGCGAGGGAGAGCCCAGCTGGAGGCAAGTAATTGATTACCCACACACACACACACACACACACACACACGCTGTAACCAGCTAACACAAACAAAGGGAAGGAATAGGAATCCCTCAACACAGATCAAAGCCAGAGCATAGAGCATGGTCTGACAGAGAACTGCATGGATTTCTAGTCACAAAGAAATGTAACGCCAAAGCAGGGGAGACAGCAACAAGCAAGCTTAAGTACTACCCACTGACGTCAGTACAAACTCTGGCAGCCAATCAGGAATAAAGTCCACCCCTTCCCCCCCCCCCCTGCCAAACCGGCAGAATCATAACAGTTTGATTATACTTACTAATCACAGTCTGCCTGATATTCGGCGCTATTTACTGACCAGGAACGCCCCCTGGCCAGTTAAATAGCACTTAACTGGCTATCCATGAATATTCAGCGGGAGATAGGTGGTTATCTCCCGCTAAATAGGCGGCTAACCAGTTACATCGCACAAAATTATCAGTTATCTGCTAATATTCATCATATCACCAACTAAGTTTGGCAGTTAAAACAGGCTGCCAAAATAGCAGACCTATCTTTGGCCGGTTTCAACTTAACCAGCCAGCACAGAATATTGGCTTGGCTGATTAAGTTTAAACTGGCCAAAATTAAACCAGATATTCAATGCTGATCACTGGAAATGGTCCAGAATTGAATATCCAGATGGTCTCACCGCCGACTGTGGGAGTTAGTCAGGCTGCCTCCTGCGGTCTGAATATTGGACCCCATGAGTTCACAATTATCCAATATAATTGCTGATTTAGTGTTTCAATCAATATTTATCTTGATGCGCTTTGCGCATTCTCCTCGCATAAGATCCCACATATGAGTGCTGTAATCAACGTCTAGCTTGTAAATATCTGTAAATAAACTGTTCTAGATAAACAGAATAAGAATCTTGTCCTACCTTCATTTTCCAAGTGAATTTTATTCTCAGTTCTTTTCAAGTGCAGATTTTCAATGCATGTTAGTGCTTTTTCCCCAATACACATATTTATTAAATCCCCCTTGCACAAATAATAAATTGTTAATAATTATATATATATATATATATATATATATATATATATATATATATATATATATATATATATATATATATATATTTTTTTTTTAACATTTTAAGAAACATATGCAGGTGCTTTAACACATTACATAATGCTAATGTAACTCGAGTCTCAACAACCAGCTCAGTTCTCCAACTGAACCCGGGTCATAAATAAACAGATATTTTCTTCTATTCTCACCAACTCACTCCTCACACCTCATCCAGTCCTTCTGATTCGAGCTTGGGCACAGGCCAGGGCCGGATAATAATCCGGAAAGCAACTGGATGTTAAGTTGGGCTTATTTCCGAGTACCCTGCCCAGGAGTAGCTCTTTGCTTTGTCTCTCTCTCAAAAGGACCACTCAGCGCACCAAAGATTTGTGATTTTATGCAAGAACTCTACTGAACTTTGCAACGGCAGCAAAATGCTTTTATATACAGTCAGCATTTGGTTTAAGAGGATTTTGTTTCAAGCCAGCCAAGACAAGTTGATACAGTCTTATCCACTATTCAGACAACTCCTGATGGTAACTCAAGGTATGTACAAATATAAGCTCCTGTCCATCACCCATCTCTTTGGACTTTATAATCCAAGGCTGCTCCTGATGTTTTTGTTCACCATCTGCTTCCCTCAGGATGAGACCTCTCTGTCTGTCCTTCTTCCAACGATGTACCTCTCGGGGCTACATCCTGGCCTTGAACAGGTTTCCCCTTCTCCAACTCCCACTCCCAGGCTGGGTTCCCCTTACTCACCCAGAGCTCTTTTTATCCTCACAATTACTGCTTTTAGGGGCAGGAACTCCTCTTTATTTCAGCCTCAGTTTATTCTGCCTTTCCAGGACACCCTTTCTCCTCCCAGGGTACTGACAGGGGTGAAAGCAACCAAAGACCCTGTGCTTAAATAAGCAAGAACTTTTATTACTTTCAAACTTCACCTACATTGTCAATCATTTAACAAACCCACTTCCCTCTGCAAGTTACTGCATGACACACTCCCTTGGGCTGGGCTTTCCTCCCACCCAGGGACATCCCACATGCTCCCCCCAGTGACTCCAGGGAAGGACCATCACCACTCAGTAATCCCTATATAATGGGGGATTACACTAATTTTATTCTACTGAATTGAAGAAAGGATACAAGCATCTCTAGATCTTTATGCCCTATTCACCTCTCACACGTGGACACATTGGGGCAAATACTGTCCCTTTGTCACCCCAGTTGAAATCCCCCTCTTTGGGTTGAAAAGAAAGTGCAGCTGGTGGCTGGAGCTTCTTACTTGCTCCTCTTGTTGTTGCAGCTGACATCTCTTCCTCTGGCCTAGTTCTAACAATCAGCTGTTTGAACTGTGCATGCTCAGAATATCTACTGAATCATAAATAACAAGAAATAGAGTTCTGCAATGACCACAATTCCTTACACTGTTCATAGAGTATAAATAGTGTGCAATGAGCCACAATCAGGGCATTCAGATCTTTATACTTCAGAAGACACCTATGTTCAATTTATCACACAACTAATGGGTGTAATGTCTTTTTAACTTATAGAGGAGGACAAGGGCATGATATCATATAAACAACCCCTTATGCATATTGATTGTCCATCTGCAGGCCGATGAACTCTGGTGCTATAGCGAACAGCACCCAGGAATAGCACAGGAACAGTGCAGAAAAGTAGCTCCCCAATGGTCAACACTAATTGCTTGCAAATAACATGCACGCTTTGAGACCAAAAGTAAGGAGGAGGAACATGCCTAGCAAATGTGCCCAAGAGTTTCATGGTAATCATAGCAAACTCGGTAATCAGGTAATCAGGGCAAACTCGGAAATGAAGCATACATTAGCGCCGTTCCTCTCTGCCTTTAAATATAAGCCTTTCAATATTTTTTCACTGGAAGGCTTATATTTAAACGCAGAAAACAGGCGCCAACGTTGTGCTTTCGTTTTTGGCTTTGCTCAGATGTGCACACATATGTTTCTCACTTCCAGCACTTAGAGGCTTGCAGGGGCTTCCTTCTGTTTCCAAATTCAATCAAAACCGGCAGATTTAAAGAAGAAAATCATGGAAAAACCTCTTTTCAAACACCCCAATGCCAGCACTGAGCTGGCTTTAGGTTTCCAGCGGTAAGGGCAGCTTTGTTTTATGAGCTGTTCTCTGAGCACTTGGAAGGGAATAGGAATGATCTCATTAATATCCGTTTGATTACATTTAAATACTATTTGCGCTAATCTTTGGAGCATATGTTGTTTCCTGTGCTAGAACCCTCTGAACATTCTACGCAGATTAACGCCGGCGCTAGTCCAGTGATAATCAGCTCTAGCACCGGCATTAGGTTCTGGGCATTGGCCCACTAAAGAGCAGTGATCACTAGAATAATGTCTCATTTATACTTGATCTGTATTTGATTGAATAGCTGGGTCTAGATAAAATGACTTTATTATCATGTCACGGATGTTTTTACTTTATTTGAATGCAAACATGGGTGGTTGAGCAAATCATTATGCAATCTCAAAATATCTCAGTGTTTCAAACTTCTCTTTACATGATGAATCAAAGGTGAATATGCTAAGATAGAAACCACTCTAGAATTAGGTTGCTCTCTTAAAGATATCAATAATTAATCTCAGGGAGCCTACTGAGTCCTCATGTATGCTTTCTTGATTGAAGGTATCCTCTCTCATTGAACCACTTGATTGTTAATGCAGTTTGGTTTTTAAACTCTTGTGTAGTGGAACAAACATGTCCCAGGCATAAATACTGCCTCACAAGAATATTTTCATGTAACCTCCTTGAGTGACAGCTATCAAATCTCAGAAGCATATTCTGATATTTCGGTTTCCACATTGATGATATTATCATGTGACTATGTACTTTATCATTATAAACGCTGGATGGTACAGCTTTGTTGACTTTCACTGAACTTATTGTCATGTGAATTATTATATGTACGTTGGTTTGAATCACTCTCATTTTTGATTATTTTTGTTGTTACATGTCCCATTGCGTTCTTTTATTTGAAGATAAAAAATGGCCCCTGATGCAGGTGTTGAGATGCTGGAACATCTAGTGGTCTGCTGTGGGTGCTTTTGAGAGAAGTGTTGTTAAGTGCTATGATTTTGTTATAATTTGCTTCAATGTATGGGATAATTATTTGGTAGAGGAAAAAATAAATATGATTGAATTAAATGATATGAGTCTGGGTATACATTACTGTTTATCTAACTGAAGTCCTTTGGCCTAGCACTCTATATACCATAGGTTATGGTGATATATGATACCTTTTTTTGATACTATAAATATTATTGAAGGACAGATTTAAACATTAATATATTGAATATCATTACACTTGAGGGTGGTTCCACTCTGTTAAGGTCAGAATATCTACTGAACACCACGTGAAAGGAAGATATATTGGTGGCAGCAGTGAGAGGGGTGACTAAGAAGTTTCAGCTGCTGGCTCCCTTTTCTATTGAAGATTTCAAAAGAGAAACCACATTAAGATCCTGGTCTTTCACACTGGCAGAATTGATGAACTGGTGGGCAGCACTCGAGAAGTGGTTGTCCCAGAGAAAGGGAATCACCTGTGGGAAGAGATCATTGGGCACCACATGTAACTCTGCTGCCTGACACGCTACATGTATGTTCTAGTTGGCGCTTTATGCATATTGACACAAGTCTCCTCCTAGCCCCAGTTTGCTTTGTGGGATGAACCACTACTACTACTACTACTACTATTTAGCATTTCTATAGCGCTACAAGGCATACGCAGCGCTGCACAAACATAGAAGAAAGACAGTCCCTGCTCAAAGAGCTTACAATCTAATAGACAAAAAATAAATAAAGTAAGCAAATCAAATCAATTAATGTGAACGGGAAGGAAGAGAGGAGGGTAGGTGGAGGCGAGTGGTTACAAGTGGTTACGAGTCAAAAGCAATGTTAAAGAGGTGGGCTTTCAGTCTAGGTTTAAAGGTGGCCAAGGATGGGGCAAGACGTAGGGGCTCAGGAAGTTTATTCCAGGCGTAGGGTGCAGCGAGGCAGAAGGCGCGAAGTCTGGAGTTGGCAGTAGTGGAGAAGGGAACAGATAAGAAGGATTTATCCATGGAGCGGAGTGCACAGGAAGGGGTATAGGGAAGGACGAGTGTGGAGAGATACTGGGGAGCAGCAGAGTGAATACATTTATAGGTTAGTAGAAGAAGTTTGAACAGGATGCGAAAACGGATAGGGATCCAGCTCCATACTGCAAGGGTGGATGGACGAGTTGCTTGGAAATACGACCAGGATTCTTTTTCTAGCAGAGGACATGAAAGTGTGGACAACTTCCGGGGAAGTGCTGGACACAAGGTAAGTGCATGACCAACTGCATAACTTTATACATGGCTACTGAGAGGCTCTAAGGGGTCCTCTTACTAAGTGGCTTACTGCGTGCCAAACAGGAACTACCGCTGGGCTACCGCAGCAGCCCAGCAGTAGTTCTCACCCCCAGCGCGTGCCATTTCTGGTGCTACAAAAATATTTTCTCTTTTTGCAGCATTGGTGTTTACCCGGTGGTAATCGGCACTGCCCGGTTACAGCCGGGTAAGCGCAGAAGCCCTTACCGCCACCTCAGTGGGTAGCGATAAGAGCTACCCCCTAAAATGGCAGCGCGGTAAGTGGTTCACTTACTACGTGGCTATTCTTTTAAAAAAAAGAGAGAGAAAGCCTTTTGCCCACTACGATAAAAGGTGGCCTCGGTTTCACATCAACAACATACACTGATGCCAGCACAGGCCCCCTTTTACCGCCGCTTAGTAAAAGGGTCCCTAAGACTCTTAGCCAGAAACCAGGAAAATCACATGAAGGTTTGCCCAAGGAGATTAGGAGAGGAAGGGGGGAGGGGGCAGGAGAGTTGCAGATTGTGCATTGTCTCTATAGGGAAAATCAGCAGAATGTGTAATGTTTTATCACGTATTGTGTTGACAATTTAAGTACCATTCTATGTATTGTTATTTTAATATTTTTACGCTGTAATTGTTGCCTATGTTAAAATTCCTGTACATCTCCTTGGGTGAAATTTTTCAAAAAGGTGGTATCTAAATCCTAATAAATAAATAAATAAATAAAATGTGTATTCTGACCGGAGAGCAGAAAGCAGGAAGAACAATTTGGCCAGCGTCGCCCACAGGATGCCCTGGAGCACAACCAAGAACAGTCTACCATAGGGCAAGAAAGACGAGGGACGCCGCAGACTTCTGCCCTAAGGTCTCATAAAGTCAGTGTGCCACGGCTAGGGCTTTAAAAGTTCCATCCCCTTTATCATTTTACAAGCTTTAATTTATTAATCTTTCCTATGTGCATCACTTTGCACTTGTCTGCATTAAAGTTCATCTGCCATTTGGACGCTCAGTCTTCCAGTCTCACAAGGTCCTCCTGTAATTTCTCATAATCCGCATGTGATTTAGCAACAATATTGAATAATTTTCACCACAATTTTCAGCTCATGGTTATCAATGCTTTAAAGCTTGACCACCACAGGATGAATCTAATCTGGATATTCAATGCCAGGGGCTATGTCTGGGCTCTGGCATTGCTGATATTGAGTGCCAGCACCCCTATAGTTAACCAAGCAAAGACAGGACTGCCTTTTGTGGGGTCCTATCTGCCCAGTTAACTGTGGGGGCACTGGAACTGAATATAGTCAGTGCCGCTGTAACAGCCAGTTCCTCTCTGACTCCAGTCATGGACTGCCCCAGTACTAAGCACATAGGGCTAGGTTCTATATATGGTGCCTGAAAAATCCACGTGGAATAAATTTTCCGTCTAAGCGTATTCTATAAGTGGCGCCTAGATTTAGGCGTGGTATATAGAATACACTTAGTTCATATCACAATGTCTAGAACTGTGCGCACCCATTTACACCAAGAAAAATGTGGCGTAAATATCGACGCGTAGATTTAGGCACAGAGAGCCATATTCTATAACAGTGGGCACAAATTTTGGGATGCCCACAAAATTCCCACTTCCCCGTCCATAACCACACCTTTTTTTGGCTATGTACATTAGAATTTAGGCGCTGTGCGTTACAGAATATGCTTAGTGAGTTTTGCATGTAAATTCTAATTATTGCCAATTGGTTCTCATTATTAGAACATAATATAAGAGTAGCCATACTGGGTCAGACCAATGGTCCATCTAGCCCAGTATCCTGTTTTCCAAATAGTGGCCAAGCCAGGTCACAAGTACCTGTTAAAAACGCTGATTGGCTTGTTAAGCCAATTAAGTTATGTGCATTGTTATAGAATACGCTTGGATTTTGGACTGGAACGCTAGGCGTGAATATATAGAATCCGGTGGATAGTGCTGTGGCAATCAGATTGGATATTCAACAGCACTGTGCTGGAAGGGGAGGGAAGACTAGAGAAGGTAAATTGTGCAGAGCAGAAGTTTCAACCCTAATCATCTTATTGGGCAGACTACATTTTCGCCTATGTTTTCTAAGTGACGCTATGGGCGTTAGCGTTTTTAGCGTGTGTAAATGGTATATGCGTGTTAAACGCAAACGCGCCCATAGAAATGTATAACATGCCTTAAATTTACAGGCATGTTAAAAACGATAATGCACCTTTTGGTCTTTATTTGATATCATTATGTTACTGTCCAAGAACGATTTATTGTCCTCCTCCCTTTTTGATTCTCTCTCTGAGCCTGTTGTCGCCATTCTTAAACCAACACCCAGGAATATGACAGCAGACTAGGACTATAAGAACAGCAGTCTAGGCTTTCTAATTTATTTCCTGATTCATGCTATAAATGGTAGTGAATGTATACCCTCAGCTGCCCTTAGGCATGTGGACAGCTGGCTGCTTCTTCTCTCCTGCAAGAAACAAGAGGGCACAGTGCTGCAGCTGGGAGCATAAAATAAGTGATTCAAACAGCAGGGCAGCTGTATCTACCTGACACTCAGGAAAGGGTTTCCTTATGCACTGCCCTGGCCATAAACTCTAGTTGATTTCTGCCTCTCTTTTTACTTTTTCAGTACTTTATTTAAAAATGACCCCAAGTTTCCCACCCTGTTGAAAAAAAATTGTCCGCAGGGGCTTCCCTTTTGCTGTCAAATAGAGCCCGACCAAGCTTCTGTTTCGGCACCAACTGAGACCAAGATGGGTACCGATCCACACTATTCTATAACACTGTTCTCATTTTACGGGAATACCCTTGACCCACCCGTGGTCACGCCCATTGTGCAGATCCACAGGGAACTGCTTAGGTGCTATTCTGTAAATGGACGCATGTGTTTTCACCCAGATCTGCTATGTCGGCCCAATTTGGCGCTTTGCATTTGGTAGAACGCTTTTCCATGTCGAATAGTGACTAACGTTCAGCGCCATTTTTAGAATTCTCCAGTAGATGTCCATATCATTACTTTATCAAATGTAGGTGATCTGTTATAGAATGAGCGGGTATAGGTATAAAGGGTGGCAGTTAAACATTGAAATTGCAAAATCGCCACTTCCATGTATAAGTTCAAGCACATGGGAGCTGTCAAGTGATGCTACTCTTATTTTCTTTATGTAGTTTTGCTACTCCAGGTATGTGTGCTGGCAAATATGCATGCATTTGCTGGTGTCCTTATACATATTTTACAAAGGGCTCTGTAGCAGAGCCTTTTATAAAACACTTAGGAAATGTGAACATCCAGACCTAGACTTGCTATTTCCCACATTGAACTGTAAGTCCATTTCCACGTGGGAAATGGCTATTGTGCTAACATTTTTTTTCTTTGAAAAATAGTGCTTTAGAGGGATTGTGTCCAGCTATCTTTAAACACTTTTAATACTATTTTGTGCCCTTTCAGTATTTTCTCCTTCTTTTTCTCATGGGAATCATGGACAGCAGATATATTGATGTCCATGACAAACTTAGATCTAGCACAAAATTTCTAACAAAAATTCAGACCTAATTGGAAATGCACGTCTTTGTCCTCAACTTGAAACAAAAGACATCAGCTTGTTGATTTTTTTTCCCCACTGAAGCTGTCAATGAACTAGTTAATCTGACTTTGGAGAGGGGTCCATATTTCACAAATGAATTCTAACAGGATGGTAACATTTTGATCAGGTTAACTGACAAACCTTATTTGTTATTCACTTTTCACTATGACAAAGTCATTTTCTTTTCAACATTGATATACTATGTACATGTATAGTGTAACCCACAGTCTGTTCTATTTCTAATTTCAAGCCTTTTTAGAAAACATGAAAAATTAATCTTGTTTTCCTCATGTACATCTTTACTGACGTCAAATATATTCTGGGCACATTTTTTAAAAAGATGCACTTAACTCTTTGAAATGTTTGTCTGCTGTCCAAAACATGTGCATTAATTTCTTTAAGCTTCAAAATTGGTCTGCAATACTCATTCCACTCACCTCTACATTCCTCCCATCCATGTGGTATTTGCTGTGACCAGCTTTTGACAGAAAATTACATACGGTTCACAGTGGGAAACCTATCTTTATTTTCTTATTATGCAAAATTCCTAAATAACATAAAGGTCTGGACATAACTTGTTTTGCAATATTTTCCCTCTACTATAAAAATGATATGTGGGAAGTGGTATGGGAGACCTTTGGCCCTAATTTATGATCAAAAACATTTGCTGGTTGAATGAACTTATTCTTATTCTCTGTTTTAAAAAGGCAGTCAACTGAGCCTTGAGACCCAACAGTTCTTGGGAAGTCTGAATAAACACCTTAATTTTCAGAGTTTTAGATTGATTCCCTTTGTCAGACACATAGGGCTAAATTCCATATATGGCACCTTAAAAATTGGTGTGGAACAAATTTCTGTCTAAGCATATTCCATAAGCAGTGCCAAGATTTAGGTACGGTATATAGAATATGCTTAGTTGATATCACAGCATTTAAAACTATGCATATCTATTTACACCAAGGGAAATGTGGCGTAAATACCGGTGCGTAGATTTAGGCACAGAGAGGCATAGAGGCATATTTTCAAAGCACTTTGGGAGGCTAAGTTCCATAGGTTTCTATGGAACTTTGGGAGGCTAAGTGCTTTGAAAATATGCCTCATATTCTATAATGGTGTGTGTAAATTCTGGAACACCCAAGAAATGCCCATTTCCCCACCCATAACCATGCCCCTTTTCACTCCGCACATTAGAATTTAGGCACTGTGCATTACGGAATACGCATATCTAGTTATGTGCATAAATTCTAATTATTGCCAATTAGTGCTCATTATTTCTTGTTACGTACTGTTAGAAATGCTGATTGGCTTATTAAGCCAATTAAGTTAAGCGTATTGTTATAGAATACACTTTCATTTTGGTGCAGAGTGCTCATGATATATAGAATCAGGATGATAGGGGCTACTGTAAAGTGTTATTTTACAGCAACAAGGATGCAGTGAAATGGGCCCAGATGGGAACAAAGAGAAGGAGCTTCAGATCAGAGGAAAGAAAAATGTATTGATAGTACCTAACATAGTCTGTGTTTCAGCTGGATGCCTGCATCAGGGGTCTACATATAAACAATAATACAAATATTTATTTAATTTATTTATTTTGAATGTATATCCTGCATTTTCCCAAACAATGTTTAGGCTCAATGTGGCTTACAGATACAAATATTTAGAGAAATTCATACTGTATGGTGCAGTTGACTGCAATTAAGCTGCAGTAAAAGGGGGCGTGTGTTTGACGCACGCTGAGGTCCCCTTTTACCATAGCAGGTAAAAGGCTGTCTTTTTTAAAAAAAAGAAATGGCCATGCGGCAAGTGAACCACTTACCGTGTGGCCATTTTGAAGGGGAACATTTACTGCCACCTATTGTGGTGGCAGTAAGGGCTCCTGATCTAACCCAGCGGCAACCGTGTAGTGTGCAGCACTGCTCGATTACTGCCAGGTAAACACCAGTGAAGAGGTGCATGTGGGGGGTGGGAACTACCCCTGGGCTACTGTGGTAGCCTGGCAGTAGTTCCGGATTAGCAAACAGTAAGCCTGCATTGGGCTTATCGCCATTTCGTAAAAGACTCCCTGCAAGGCTTCGTTCTGTTTCTGTGAGTCTGACGTCCTGCAGGACTTCAGACTCGGAAACCAAACAAAGGAAGAAAACTTAGGCTGGCTGGGGTTGGGGTCCCCTGCCAGCAAACGTAGCAGACGGCGACGGTGGGTTGACGGCAGGTTGGCGGCGGGAGGGGGGTTGAGAGGGTTGTCGGCAGGGGGGGTCCAGGGCCAAATCTACAGGGGCCCAGGCCCCCGTGGCCCCATAGTAGCTACGCCATTGGTGCGTGTGCTTAAATTCTAAGTTGCATAGTTGAAAAGGGAGCATGGCCATGGGTGGGGTATGTGCATTTCTAAAGTCTATGTACTTTATTATAGAATATACCCTAAAAAGTCAGTGCCAACTAAGTGTATTCTATAACTGGTGCTTAGATTTAGGCGCCGATTATAGAATACGCTTAGTTGATATTTCAGTGCCTAAATCTATATGCATCAATTTACACCAATGAAAATGAGGTGTAAATCCCAGCGCGTAGATTTAGGCGCACTGGGCCGTATTTTATAATTAGGCAAGTAAATTGCAGATGGACACGAAATACTCATTTCCGGCCTATACCCACGCCCCTTTTTGCCTGCACGCATTAGAAGTTTAGTGCACATTGTTATAGAACACTCTTGCGCCTATGTTTACTAAGTGGCACTATGGGCGCGTTAAATGCTAACGCATCCATAGAAATGTATAGGCGCATTTAACGCGCCTTAAATTTACAGGTGTGTTAAAAATGCTAACGCACCTTACTAAACATACCCCTTAGTGAGTTGTGTACACCTAAATTCTAATCAGTGCTAATTAGTGCTCATTATTGCTTGTTAAGTGCTGTTGTCACCACTCATTAGCTTATTAGGGGGTCCTTTTACTAAGGTGTGACGAAAATGGCCTGCGCAGGTGTAGACAGGTGTATTGGATACACGTAGGGCTATTTTTCAGTGCACCTGCAAAAAAGGCCTTTTGTTTGGCCAAAAATGGATGTGCAGCAAAATAAAAATTGGTGCGCATCTATTTTGAGCCTGAGACCTTACTGCCACCCATTGACCTAGTGGTAAAGTCTCACATGTTAACTGGGCGGTAATGGTCTATGTGCGTACAATGCTGATTACCACCCGGTTAGCGCCACGTACTGGAAAATTTCTGGCACACTTAGTGGATGCACATAAAAAATGAAATTACCATCTGGGCCGCGCAGTAGCCGGGCGGTAGTTCAAAATTGATGCGTGTAGGCCGTGCTTACGCAGCTTAGTAAAAGGGCCCCTAAGCTTGTTAAATTGTGAGCATTGTTATAGAATCTGTGCCAATTTCAGTGTGTATCTTTAAACGTGCTATATAGAATCCAGGAGTCTGCACCTAATTTAGGCATTGGGATTTACGCCAAGTAAAACATGGCATAAATGGCAGCAATTAAATTTGATTGTGTGGAAAGGCACTCAGTGTATTTTATACACCGTGCGGAAATTTAAGCCTATTCTATAAAATATAGGCGTGCTTTAGAGAATATGCTTAGGTGCATTTTTTTCCATACGGAATTTTTAGGTACCATATAGAGAATCTAGCCCATAGAAGGTGAATGTATGAAAATGAAAAAACTATTGAATTTTTCATAATAATCAGTTTTGGCTTTCTTTATCTTATTTTCATAAGCTTTTATTGTCTTTCTCCAAATAAGTTTGTTTTCTAGTGATTTAGTTTTCATCTGCTTTCTCTCCAGTTTCCTACATTGTCTTTTCATGTCTAATATGTCTAGATTAAACCAGTTAAATAACTTTTTATTCAGTTTTGTTTTCATAGGAAATATAAAATATAGAATAGATAGAATAGAATAAGTACAATGCTTACTACAAATAAGATATAAAATAAAATAATTTTCCAAAATGAGCATATGGATGGAGAGGAGTGGCCTAGTGGTTAGGGTGGTGGACTTTGGTCCTGAGGAACTGAGTTCAATTCCCACTTGAGGCAGCTCCTTGTGACTCTGGGCAAGTCACTTAACCCTCCATTGCCCCAGCTACAAATAAGTACCTGTATACAATATGTAAGCCACATTGAGCCTGCCATGAGTGGGAAAGCACAGGATACAAATGGAGATACTGCATCTTTATGAACTTCCATAAATCTGCTCAATTCTGTAAAACATCCAACAATCTCCCAAATGGGATGCTACTGCAAGCAAAAATATTTTATATATCAAAATACTATACAATCTCTACATATCATTATGTACAAAAACTCTAGTGTCTCTATATATCATTATATAAAAAAACAGGAATATAAACACGCACATATATAATCATTTAGAACCTAAAAACTCGACTAACACCTAATCAATTAAAGCACTTGAACAGTATGATAAGCATATTGTCACAGAACACCCCCCCCCCAAAAGAAAAGTGAGAAAAAAACTTCAGTAGCACAATCCTAGTTTATTATTGATGCTAAAAAACATAGCGACGTAAAAAAGAAACATATATTTACAACCACTATAAAAACAAGAGTATTATATAAAATAACACCCTTAGGGGCCCTTTTACTAAGACGCATAGGCGCCTATGCACGTACAACGTGCATCAAATTAGAACTACTGCCGGCTACTGCATGCCCCCGGTCGTAATTTGATATATTGCATTCTGCAGCATCACCATAATAATTACCAATATATAACACAGAATGTCTAGAGGTAAAACCGGAAAGGGCACGTGCACATAGCAGGTACTTTTATAACATGATGCCTGTGTGATAAATCCAATAAGATGCCTCTTCTAAGCCTGTGTGTCTCCAAATAGGCTCCTGGGGTGAGCCCCAATAGTGTGCAAATGCCCACATACTAATATGCACTTGCTCTGAAACAGGTATAAATGCGCACTTGTACTCTGTATACACATGTATTTTATAAAACACATGTGCATGTTGCAAGTTTGCCTCTGCTTTGTCCAAACTCCTCCCCTGTGAACAAAAGTAGTCACCTTCTTTCTATATGTCTACCTTTCATGCATGTATCCAGTCATGAAGGTCTATGAAAACTGCAGTGCTGCTTTTCTCTCTATTTTTGAAATGGAGGTTTTTGGGGGGCAAGGGCTTCTTTCAATGTATTTATTGATGTTATTTCATTTTTATGAAATTATGATTTGAAATATAATTAACAATTGCTCCTTGGATAGCTCAGGGTGCTCTACAGATAGATCGAGGGAACACCCAACCCCCCCACTCTTTTTGGCTGTTGGGCTATTTTTGGCGCTCAGTCAAAAAAAATGTGCATGCAAAAGGTCGCTTCTTAGAGGGAACACTGATACACAGTGGGACTTTATCTTCTTTCCAGCATGCTTTCTCAGCTTAAAAAACCATGGAGAGAATGGTGGCCATCTTATATGCACTCGCATGAAGGAAAACTCACTGTCCTATTCAAGTTACATGGATTCTATTTTAGGACTCTGAAATGGAAAAACAGAAACACTCCTCAACTGCTTAGTTTTTACCCAGTCCTACATTAGGAATCATTTAATGCAGTTGCAGATTAGGGGAAGTCCTGAATGGTCTAAGGGGCCCTTTTACTAAGGCGTGTAAGCGTCTACGTGCGCCCAACGCATGCCAAAATGGAGTTACCACCTGGCTACTGCATGGCTCTTGCGGTAATTTCATTTTTGGTGCGTGACTGATATGCGTGTCTAAAAATTTTTTATTTTCAGACGCCCGTATCGGACACACGCCAAGTGCCATTTGACACGCGTAGGTCATTACCACCCGGTTACCGCATGAGACTATACCCCTAGGTCAATGGCTGGCGGTAAGGTCTCAGACCCAAAATGGACATACAGCAATTTTCATTTTGCCGCACGTCCATTTTTGGCAAAAATGTAAAAAAAGGCATTTTTTTACAGGTGCGCTGAAAAATAATTCTGCGCGCGCCCAAAACACACGTCTACACTACCACAGGCCATTTTTCAGTGCGCCTTTGTAAAAGGGCCTCTTAGTGCTTTCTTTTTTTTAAACCAGCAGTCAGTTGATAGGTGAACCAATGAAAACGCACTCAAAGTAGAGTGACCATTCCTTTCTGTAGCTGTATAGTTTGTTTGTTTGTTTTTTTAGCTAGAACCTGAAATAATGCAGAAAATGGCAGAAGTTCCAAAATACTGGTATGACTTTTATTTATAGGAAAAATGATTTACAAGCTGCTCCACTGGCATATGTAAGTGAATATAGTTCTCACAAATCAGTACTGAGCACTGGAACTGAGCATTTTACCATTCGCAATTGACAGATCTCATGAGTTACTGGACACATCTCAATATTTCATCTCTTATAAATGTTTCAAGGATTCTAAACGCACACTGCTTATTCCTGGCCTTTTTGAAGAAACTTGGAATTCCTCATCTCTTTTTCTGCACCCTGGGGTTTTTTTCTCCAATGGAAGAATTTAGAATGGGAATTCAGTTGCCATGAAAGGGCGTTTTCGAAAGGAAGTCCTAGTCAGAATATGTTTTGTTACATTTGTACCCTGCGCTTTCCCACTCATGGCAGGCTCAATGTGGGCTTACATGGGGCAATGGAGGGTTAAGTGACTTGCCCAGAGTCACAAGGAGCTGCCTGTGCCTGAAGTGGGAATCGAATTCAGTTCCTCAGTTCCCCAGGACCAAAGTCCACCACCCTAACCACTAGGCCACTCCTCCACTCCAATAGACGTCCAGCAATTGACGTCCAGCTCATAACATCCAAAACGGACATCCAACTCACATGTATTTTCCAACAGGAAACATGTCAGGATGAATGTCTGTGTGCTGAGGATGTCCAGCATGAACAGCCATTATTACAAACTGGAACATCCATCATATGAATGGCAAAAAAGGAGGGACAAGGATATCTCTCTGGTAGCATTCTTAGAAGAATGGCCACACAGATATCCCCACAGAGCAGAGGGCAGTCTCGTGGTTAGTGCAGTGGACTTTAAACCAAGGGACTCATATTAAATTTCCACTTTAATTCTTTTAGGAGCCCTTTTACTAAGCCGCGTAGGCGCCTATGCGTACCCAACACGTGTCAATTTGGAGTTACCGCCTGGCTACTGCGTGGCCCTTGTGGTAATTTCATTTTTGACACACCTCTGCTACGTGCGCCAGAAACCAGGTGGCAATCGTCATTCTACGCACGTAGATGATTACCGCACGGTTAACACGTGAGACCTTACCGTTAAGTCAATGGCTGGCGGTAAGGTCTCAGACCCAAAATAGACTTATGACAATTTTTATTTTGCCGCAAGTTCATTTTCGGCAAAAAATTTTTAAAAGGCCTTTTTTACAGGCGAGTTGAAAAATGGATCTGCGCGCGTCCAAAACACGTGCCTATACTAGCGCAACCCATTTTTCAGCACCCTTTATTTTGTAATTGTGAGCTCTCCAGGAACATATAAATACGTACTGTACCTGAATGAGTACCATTTGAATAGCCTTCACGTTTGCAGGTGACATATATTTAGATACAGTAGGTACTTTTCTGTTTCTGGAGGCTCACAATAAAAATAAAAAAAAAAGTGGGCTTTGAACTTGGTTGCCTTCATTTACCACCCACTGTATTAACCACAGACTTTCTTCTTGTTTTGTTAAGAATGCCTATAGTACCTGAAACTGTCATGGAGCCTGGTATCCCCTTTTAGTTTCACTTTCAGGGGAGAGGGAGGGAGACAGCAACCACTGGGGCATTAAGGAGGTGTCATGCCTTAATTCCTCCAGTAGTCAGCCGGTCAATCAGTGCACCTTTTTGTACCATGGATGTGACTGAAACAGGTCTAATTTAGGATGTCCTTTGTAGGCTTGGATGTATATACCAGGGGTGTAGCCAGACTTCGGCAGGAGGGGGGGTCCAGAGCCCGAGGTGAGGGAGCACATTTTAGCCCTCTCCTGGTGCCGCCAACCCCCCCGCCATTGCTGACTTTGCCCTCCCTTCCGCCGACTCCGCCATTGCCGACTTTGCCCCACCCTGCCGCCGACCCTCTTGACCCCCCTCCCGCCGCCAACCCGCCGTTGCCTGCGAGAAGAAGAGGACCTCAGCTGGCGGGGGTTGGGGTCTCCCACCAGCAAAGGCAGGCGACGGCGACAGTGGGTTGGCGGCGGGAGGGGGATCAGGCAGGTCGTCAACAGGGGGGTCCAGGGCCAAATCTATGGGGGCCCAGGCCCCACATAGCTATGCCTCTGGTATATACTATGTAAAACGCTTTGAATGTCGTTACAAAACTCACAGAAAGGCAGTATATCAAGCCCCATTCCCTTTCCTGTTCAGTAATCACTGTTGGATGTTCCCTGGTCCCACAAAAAACACACCCACAACACGCCTCCTTGCTATTTGGGATGTACCGCAGTGTTGGACGACCCTTTTATGCCTTTGTAAAATTGGGATTTGGACATTTCAAGCTAGAGAGTTGCACGGGGACAGAAATCTTACCCATCCCCGCCCGTCCCTGCTGGAATCTTACCCGTCCCCACCCATCCCCACTGGAATCTTACCCATCCCCACCCATCCCCGCAAAGATTTAAACCATCCCAACCCGTCCCCACCCGTCCCCGCAAGAATTTAACCCACCCCCACCCATCCCCGTAAGAATTTAACCCATCCCCACCCATCCCCGTAAGAATTTAATGGTACATAAAAGAAAGTTCCAGTCAGCTCCCTCAGTCTCTCTCTGGATTTGAGCCACAGCACTGTAGGCAAGGAAGGAACGGAAGTTGGAACTTGGAACACTCTGGTGCGCACATGTAAGATTTGTCTCTGATTCACTGGCAGTGTGTGCTGAGAGGTCGCCACATGCACGTGCCAGTAGGTCAGGTGACATCTGATTCTCGTGCCTGTGTCAGAGCTGAGGTCTGTGCACCAGCCTGGGAGCAAAGAGGATTAATAGTAACATAGTAAGTGACAGCAAATAGACCTGAACGGTGCATCCACTCTGCCCAATAGTCACACTCATGATCAAATCATCATTAAATCAACGAGTGTGATATTATATACTTGATTATGGTCTTTCTTTCGTGTTTCTGGAACAAAAACCACAGAAGTCTATCTGGCCCCATCCTTATGTTCCAACTGCTGGAGTTGCCATCGAAGCCCACTCCAGCCTATTCATCTTCTCATTTGGAGGACACAGACCATAAAAATCTGTCCAGAACTGTCCTCATGTTCTAGCCACTGAAGTTGCTGTCTAAGCCCTTTCCAGCCCATCCTACACCAGATTGCCATGTATGAGACACAGACCATACAAGTCTGCCAGGTATCAGCTCTAGTTCATCACAGCCAGAGTCACCATCTAAGTGTCACTTGACATATCCACACACATGCAGCCATTTAAGGTTAACACACCTTTTTGAATTCCGTCATCATTTGTGACTCTACCACCTCCTTAATGGAAGACTTTCCACATTTATGCTGTTAAAGCAAGGAAGAAGAGGAGGAGGAGGAGGAGACAGCACTCAAATAAATTGGTATTCGGTAGATGAGAGGCTGGTGCAGGTGCAGCTTACACTTCCACGGGAAGCCCACAGAACTGGTTCCATCCCCGCGGGAACCCCGCAGGAACTGCCTCCGTTCCCGAGGGAACCCCGCAGAACTGCTTCCGTCCCCTCGGGAACCCCGCAGGAACTGCCTCCGTCCCCACGGGAATCCCGCGGGTTCCACGGGATTCCCGCGGGGACGGAAGCCGTGCAGCTCTCTATTTCAAGCAAATGGGTGTCCATTTAGGCATTTTGAGACGTCCATATGCTTTTACAAAGATGTGCTAACGATTAGCATACACTAATCATTTAGTGCATGCTAATCATTACCATGTGCTAAATCTATTAGCGCTCCTTAGTAAAAGAACCCCTTACTTAGGGTATTTGTTTGCAGGATTCCCTTTTAAGTCAGTTTCATTTTATTCACTGACGGGAAATTGTTTATAGCTGGAGATATATATTCCTCCCAGGAGCTCACGGGCAATCTGGAAAATAGGCTTTCCTTCTGCTGCCATGCTTCTGGAAATGTCTGTTTCATCTTTTCTGTGCACGTCTAGCTGCTCAAGTACACTGCTTCATGCATTGCAGTGCTCTTTCTAGACAATTCTTACCACACGCTCTGGCAGCAGTACACCAAGGGTCTATAATGTGTAGGTGCTACAGGTTAACAGGAAGATATGAGGACTAATATTCTGTTGTTCATGTTCTGATTAGCGGACTCGTTTCTGAGTTCAGACAGTGTATGGAGAAACATTTATTTGATTAATGAAATAAATAAAAGAAAAAAAGGGAAGTTGTAATTCTGCTGTATTCATAAAAGTTCTTTAACAGTAAAATGAAATCACCTCAGAGAAGATGATGTGGTTTTTTTTTTAGGGGGGGGGGGGGTCAATTCTAATTTTCTTAGCTGGATTGAATATTTATATATTGATCCAAACACTAAGGTGAATAGGTGCTCTTTTTTTTTTTTTTTTTTAGGTAGGGCTGTTCTCTTTCACCACTTCTATTTTCCATGGGAATGGAGCTGCTTGTGACCAGAATTAGAGAGTATTCCAATATAACAGGAATTATTGGAAATGCTGGAAACGAGCTCTAAAATTGCCTTTTTGCAGATCACGTCCTTATTTTTTCAAGATCCAATTAGTCTGATTAAAGCTCTTCAATTACTATTCAGAGATGTTGGATTGATTTCTGGATATAAGCTTAAGATGCAAAAATCTAAAGTGCTATTGCTAAATGCATCTGGTTCAAGTAATACGATAGAATTGTCTATTTACATGGTATAAAGAGCCACTGAATTTTATTCTCCTAATAATTTAAAGAATTTGATCACTTGTATTTTCCTTCCACTCATTTCAAGGATCTCACAGGACCTCAAAATTCGGTCCCCTTTGTAAATGTCATGATTGAATAGAACTGCAACAATCAAATTTACCTAGGGACAATTTTATTTTTATGGTGTAACATTAAAAATATTACCTAAAGACCTGAATAGGAATATAAGCAGATTTGTATGGCAATGAAAGAAACTAAGGGGTATGTTTACTAAGGGATCCTTTTACTAAAAACCCATCTATTCAAACAAGCCTACCCAAAAGACCCAGATTAATCTCATGAACCCATCTACCTTACATATACTGAAGAGAAAACAACATTGACCCAGAATCTATCTCCCACCTTACCCTCCTCTCTCTATTACCTGTCTCTACCTACCTACCCATCCATTTACTACCCATCCATCCTTCTATTATGTTATACTTAATTTCCTACTTTACATAACAAAATTCTGTGTTACCTATTACTATGTAAGCCGCATTGAGCCTGCTTTTAGTGGGAAAGTGTGGGATACAAATATAATAAATAATAATAATAATACTAAGCCATGTAAGCATCTATGCGCTCCCAATGTGTGCCAAAATGGATTTACCGCATGGCTCTTGCGGTAATTTCATTTTTGGTACGCGTCTGATACGTGCGGCTGAAAAATAATTTTTATTTTCTGCGGCGTGTATCGGACGCGCACCAAGTGGAATTTGGCACGTGTAGGTTGGTACCACTCGGTTACTACGTGAGACTTTACCATTAGATCAATGGCTGGCAGTAAGGTCTCAGACCCAAAATGGATACGTGACAATTTTGATTTTGCCACACTTCCATTTTCAGAAAAAATTAAAAAAGGCCTTTTTTACAGGTGAGCTGAAAAATGATTCTGCGCATGCCCAAAACTCGCGCCTACACTACCCCAGGCCATTTTTCAGTGCACCTTAGTAAAAGGACCCCTAAGAAGCATTAGCGTTTCTAACGCGCCCTTAAATTTAAGGCGTGTTAAACGCTAATGCACCTATACATTTCGATGGGCGCGTTAGTGTTTAACACGCGTTAACCATTTACGTGCATTAAAAACACTAACACCTTAGTAAACATAGGCACAAGGGTGTTAAGAATTACATTATCTTTTACCAAACATCAATGAGGTTTAGTGCTCCCTGATTTCAAAAATGGCCACTTATTTAAATATATATATTGGATTGGTACACTTTAAGGGGCCATTTTACTAAGCTGCAGTAAGAATTGCCTTAGCGCTTGTTTATACCAATACCAATACCAAAATATCCTTATATATAATAAAGACTACACATGAATTAGAAAAAACGAACTCTTAACACTTGACTGACTGACCTCTTTCACTTTAACCCTTATGTTGAATAACTTCTCTACAGTCGGTGACCTAATGTATGTTACATTCCTATTTATCACATAGAAATTAATATGCACTACCACAATGTATTCCTCTCTACCACGTATGCATGCACCTTAATGCAGTGACATTTGTATTCTGTGACCCGGAAATGGCAATTGCCATTACGGCAAATGTAAGCCACATTGAGCCTGCGAATTGGTGGGAAAATGTGGGATACAAATGCTAATAATAATAATAAAAGGGTCTGGTACGGTTTATCATTTCAACAGTTCAAAATAAACAGAATACAGTCTAAAATACAAATAGAGTACCACAAATTTAATAAAAACTATCCATCATTAAAATAAAACTAACCAAACAGAAGTCTTAATTTTCTTACGCGAAGAGAGAGAACTAGCATCTGTTCTAATATCAATTGGAAGTGCATTCCAATAAGGGATCATAAAATCCGAAAAACAAAATTGTCTTAACTATCTTGAAGAACTGAACCGCCTTCAAAACCACTGGATGTCATATCAGTGAACCATATAGCCTCTCAGAAAATCTACCTATAGGAGCACTATCCAAGTGTGTAATTAAGGAGGAAGTAAGGCCGTAAATAGCCTGAAAAAACAAAGGGGCCCTTTTACTAAGCCGCATAAGCGTCTACACGTGCCCAATGTGTGCCAAACTGGAGTTACTGCCCGATTACAGTGTGGCTCTTACGGTAATTTCATTTTTTGGTGCATGTCCGATACGCGTGCCTGAAAAATATTTTTTATTTTCGGGTGCACGTAATGGTTGCGTGCCAAGTGGCATTTGACGCACGTAGGTCATTACCGCCCAGATTTTTTACCACAGTAAGGTCTCAGACCCAAAATGGATGCGTGGCAATTTTCATTTTGCCACACGTCCATTTTTGGCAAAAAAAGGCATTTTTTTGTAGGTGCCCTGAAAAATAATGCTGCGTGCACCCAAAACACGCGTCTACACTACCACAGGCCATTTTCAGTGCACTTTAGCAAAAGGACCCCAAAGTGAATTGTACAGCCAATGCAAACGAGTTCTATATAATGAAATACTGTCAAATTTCTTAAGGTTAAAGATCAACCTGATAGTAGTCCTTTGGATCAATTGCAATTTTCTCAATAACTTAAGAGGTAGATTCAAATAAAGTACATTACAATAATCGAAACCCCCTGTTTACTAACCTGCGTGGATGCTCCTTGCACTATCACTGTTTGGTGATAGAGTTAAAGGAATTATAGACAACATTAAATAAGACTGTACAATGCTGGACACGCTAGAAGATGACAACCTGGAACAAAATAGATCATCATTCCAACGATCATCGTATTACACCTCTAAGAAAAGATATACCTCTCGCAGACAATATCCTTTCATTAGACACACCTCAAATTACAAATATAATCCTAAGCAAAAAAGAGCTCAACAACAAAAGAGATCATACAGAGAGACAAGAACAGCTAAATCAACACCCTCTCTGATGACTAAACCAGCATCTAATTTTTGACCCTGTAAGCACAATACAAATACCGGTTGGAGGTTGAGTTCAGGTTTTTGCTCCAGCATGGTCTCTAATAACATCAGACCAATGAGTACTTTCAATTGTGCAACAGGGCTACTGTCTTCATTTTAAATGCCCTCCACCTCACACACATCTTGTCACCTTGAAGATTCCTTCAGCTCACGTAGATATCTTACAAGAAGAGATCAACCATCTATGAGAAATCAATGCCATCGAAATGGAAACATTTGTCCTACTGGCGTTCATGTTGTTGGTGTTCATCTCAACCAAGAGACTGTGTCGAATTCCCATCTTTTAGATGATCTTTTCCATCTTTCACGATCAGAATTGTCGTATACCTCAGTTAGATTACACCTAGCAGTGCTGGCTGTCTTTCATGACCCTATGCAACATCCTATCTCCAAAAGATTTCTTAAAGGACTACTGTATACCCATCCTCCTATTCAGTCACCCACACCAGCTTGGAATCTCAACTTAGTATTCAAATATCTCACCTGAAAGACGCTATTTTTAATTACTTTAACATCTGCACATCGTTTTGGCGAACTACAAGCTTTAGTCCACTATCCTCCCTACACCAGCTACTTCATGACAAAGTTCTACTTTGTATTCACCCAAAGTTTTTACCGAAGGTTGTTTCACCCTCTCATCTAAACCAAGTCATCCTGCTTCCAGAATTTTATCCTCCCCCACATGCCAATGATACGCAAAGGAGATTAGATACTTTGGACTGTCTGTGAGTGTTAACCATCTATTTAGACAGGACAGCTTCTGCAACCAGACACATGCATAGGGAAAAGCCATGCTGAGTTAGATCAAAGTACATAAGTATTGCCATACTGGGAAAGACCAAAGGTCCATCAAGCCCAGTATTCTGTTTCCAACAGTGGCCAATCTAGGTCACAAATATCCCCAAAACATTGAGCCGAGCATCCTGTCTCTGACAGATTGCAAATATCCAGCAGATTCCAAAAACTGTCTCTGACAGATTGCAAATATCCAGCAGATTCCAAAAAGTAGGTAAACCTTGACTTGCATTGACCTCCCATTCCTGAACGGGGGAAGCTTACACTTCTAGCCTTTGCCTTCAGGGGTGCTGTCCCTATGCTATAGAGACATATTGACAGTACTTATTTTTGCTTGGTAAGTGTTTAGTGGGGATCAAATCCATGGCCCTTGAGCATAGACACTAGCAGAACCTTTTTTCAGGGAGTACCAACACCTTTTCCATTGCCTGCTAAACTTGATCCATGGCCCACAAATATTAATGAAAGAACCCCAGGCCCTGCACACCAATTCTGCCTTTTCATAGATTCGGTGGCTGGTTGTAGGGGTCTTTTGTGGGGGTCCCTCGGTGATCACCCTACCCCTGAAGGATGGCTAGGCAATTGAGTACCAGCACCTTTTTTTGCTAGAAAAATCACACTGAACACTAAAGAACTGCAGCTGAAGCCAAAGACACTGTAGAGTGGCCATAAGAGCAGAAAAAAATGTGCACAGAACCCACACCAATCTGTGTTCTAAGGGGCCCTTTTACTAAAGGGTGTTAAGCCCTAATGCATGCTTAACACGTGAAAAGCACGCTCTAACTCACTTGTTAGCCATTAAATTTTTCTTTTTTTTTTGGAGAAGGTATATCATGGATGAAGAATAGGCATGCACTAACTGGCTAATGCTGAGTTAACACAGGAGCACTTAGGGTGTCCTAAACAGGAGGCACTAAGTGCTCCCTTGTTAACATTTTTACAGGTAACTTGCACTAATGCAAACAGCACACAACCTTGCAAAAACAATATTCAAAAATGCCTTAAATTGTGCTGCGTTGAATCTAGTCCCACATTAAGAAGCACTAAGACCATATTCTAACACCCTCTAGCAAAACAGCCCCTTAGTTATTACACTATTTCTTCAGTGTATAGAGGTCATTAATGAAGCATCAATGCTATCTCCACCTACTGCTTATCTCAAATATTTCTTTTTGAGCTGTGCCAACTATACTTTTGAACACTGTAAACATCCTCTGAATGTTTTGTTTGATGATAGCTACTATTTGGGAAAACCTGAATAGCTGGAAATAATCATTCTTCGAAGCCCCAAAATAGTGGGGGTGAATGAAGCCCTGTTTTTAAAAGCTTTAGCTGACAGGGTCTTTTTTCTGAAAACTGGTCAGAGTTGGTGACACAAAATTTACAAAGGCATGCTAGCGGTTTTAGCGCATTGTGTGCTAACCGTATAGACGCCCATAGGAATATTATGGGCATCTACATGGTTAGCGCGCACTAAAAATGCTGACACGTCTAGCGCGGCTTAGTAAACAGGGCCCAAAGAGTTCTAGGGCATGATTTCTGATTTCAGTCACATTAGAAGCCTTTTTTACTTCACTATCATCCTGCTTTTCTCAAAAAAAAATACCAAACAAGTCTTATTTCCAGTGGCATCACTGGCTTGTTAAGTAATTTGCGAAAAGCTAACAAAGTCTGGCTACATCCTCATAGTGCCTGTTTAAACCCATTACTTTAACTTTTAATCAAATTGCCGTTGTGTCAAAATATACAATCCTCTCCATGAATCTCACTGGCTTGTTACAGTTCACTGGTTGACCTTGAAAATGTTTGCTCTTCTAAGCATCGCCTCTTCGGCCTACAGCTAAATTGCTCAAGACCAGGCCTGATCATTTACTACAGACTAGCAAGCCTGATTAACATAAACATAACAGCAAGCTTAAAGCCAACAAAAGCAGAATACCAGAAAATGAAACCCTATGCTAAGCTTTGTTGAGGCAAATATATTGTGTGGGATCCAGGTTAATGTTAGATTAATTGACACACATATATGTATTGACAGTTATACATTTCTGAAAAATATATGCCTCACTTTGTTCATTGATGTTTCCTTCTTGACCCATCTTTTTTTTTTAAGGGAAATATTTAAAATTAATGAGAGACTTACAGTATAATAGAAATTGTTAGCGTAGATAAACATCGAACAGCTCAATAACAAAATAATTTACCAGGTCTTCAATGTCGAGATAAGTGCCGGGTGCTATATTCATTATTTAATGTATTAAGTAGAAAAAAACGTAGCTAGGATGTGGACAAACAATTAGTTTTGAGTTATTTATCTGGAGTTTGTTTGGTTTAGAAAAACTCCATCTTCTTGGCTGATGCTGTCCTAATGCATTTAACTTCAGCCATCAGCTATGATTAAACACCTGCTGTTGTGGGGAAACAAAGCACGCTAATCCAATATGTATTTCTGACATCTTAAATATCACCCAGTCCCCTGACATCAGGCACAGCTTTTCAGCGGGATGGAATTCCAGAGCATATTTTTCTAATTTATGGATGGACAATAAATCAAAATTAAGCCTTGGGCAATGAAATATACATCAGCGCAGAATGAACTGACTGCAAACGAGGGCACAGAACAGCAGAGGGGAGAGGGAACATTAATAGAATCCTAAGCTGCACACACTGAAGTGAGAATTAAGGAAGTTCATGCCATATTTTATCCAAAAAGAGAAAAAGAACAACAGTAAATGTGGAGAAATAAGAAAAAGGAGTTTCATATTCTAATTTTCTTCAATGTTTTGTTTTGTTTTTTGTCACCAATATAACACCACTATTTTCTCTGTATAAACAAGTGAGCCTCAAGTTTGTGGTAAAATAGTTTGGAAGTGCTGCTTTGTGTAATATTTTGTGTTCTTTTGCTCACATTATGTGCTGGAAGTAATGAAGGAAAAGGGGGTCGAGCAGTTACTGGAGTGGAACATCTTGCATAGCATTTGGCCCAGTGATGATTTTCTGCTGGGTCAAACCGGTTTGCCGACCTGGAAGATTTTTGTGTTTGGTAACTGGGAAGGCACTGTCAGACACACAGGCCAGTACTGCCAGCTGCTGATCTCATGCATCGAAAGATCAGCAGCAAGGACATAATGATTTGCAAGTTTTAAAATGTATGCAGGTTTGGCGGGTGCAAAAGTGTGGCAGCTGACAGTGTTTATCCCACCAGCCACAAAGAGAGGAGGAGGCTGCTGCTTTTGCCATGAAAACGAGCACTCTGTGGTGGCACTATTGAGGTTGGGAGAGATTGGCACTGCAGACAACCTGCTGTCCCGTGCCACCATCGGACAAGCCAAACCAGCACCTATTCCTTTGGAAAATCACCCATGATTTGGCCTTTGGCTCTTCTGAAAACTGAATCCAAAATCAAAGGGGTTCATTTTCAGTCCGCAACGGTCAGCAGTTTTTCAGTGCCAGCCCATGTCTGAATAAGTGTGGTCACCCGTAAGTTAATCGGGCACCAGTTGATTTTCAGACTGGTGCCTGGGTAGCTTGGCAGATAAATTCAGAATAGCCTTTTTGTTCTTCTAACTTTATCCACAGACTTACCCGGTTAGTGGACTATCACCAGTAACCGGTTATGAGGCCCTTTTACAGAGAGACGGTAAGCCCAACGCGGGCCTACTGCACGCTAATCTTGAGCTACCACTGGCCCAATGTGGGTGCCGGCAGTAGTTCCAGTCCCAGCACACACCAGTTCCTGTGCTAGGGAAAATAGGACTGTAATTTTAGAGCGGCAAATGAGAAGGCTCTTCACCAAGCTCTACCTTCGCAAGTGAGGCGATTTATAACTATCGTTTTATATTTGGGGCAACGAGCCAATACAACTTGTGTATTACAAAACCGTACTTTGGCCCCTGAGGCACGGAACACGGCCTGTGTCGGGTCACCTGTCAATAAAGAATCTCAGTTGTCCCAGTCTTGAAGGCCCGGTGTTGCTTTTTTTGGTTTGTGTACTTTCTCTGTATGCTGTTTTACCCTCTCTATTCGTTCCATACCCAGCTCCCTGACAGCAGTATGCAGGTCCCTGGAGCAGTTTTAGTGGGTGCAGTGCACTTCAGCCAGGCGGACCCAGACCCATCCCCCCCTACCCGTTACACTTGTGGTGGTAAATGTGAGCCCTTCAAAACCCACCAGAAACCCACTGTACCCACATGTAGGTGTCCCCCTTCACCACTTAGGGCTATGGTAGTGGTGTACAGTTGTGGGTAGTGGGTTTTGGGGGGGGGGGTTGGGGGGCTCAGCACCCAAGGTAAGGGAGCTATGCACCTGGGAGCAATTTCTGAAGTCCACTGCAGTGCCCGCTAGGGTACCCGGTTGGTGTCCTGGCATGTCAGGGGGACCAGTGCACTACGAATGCTGGCTCCTCCCATGACCAAATGGCTTGGATTTGGTCGTTTCTGAGATTAGCGTCCTCGGTTTCCATTATGGCCGAAAATTAGGGATAACCATCTCTAAGGTCGACCTAAATTTCTCGATTTGGGTGTCCCCGACCATATTATCAAAATGAAAGATGGACGCCCACCTTGTTTCGATAATACGGGTTTCCCTGCCCCTTCGCCGGGAAGTCCTGGAGGTCGTCCTCAGTAAAACTTGGGCGCCCCTTTCGATTATACCCCTCTGTCCTGAAGAGGAAAACTGGTTTAGGTTTATATATTTTTCAGGATTTTTTTTGCTTTGTTTTAGTCTTAAACTGCACATAGCTTTCACATTAGGGACAGCTTTCCTTTCTGCTTTTCATGAATATTATTATTACATAAGAATAGCCATACTGATCAGACCAAGGGTCCATTTAGCCCAGTATCCTGCTTCCAACAGTGGCCAATTCAGGTCACAAATACCTGGCAGAAACCCAATTAGTAGCAACATTCCATGCTACCAATCCCAGGGCAAGTAGTGGCTTCCCCCATGTACTTCTCAATAATAGACTATGGACTTTTCCTCCAGGAGCTTATCCAAAACTTTTTTTTAAACCCAGATACACTAACCGCTGTTACCACTACCTCCGGCAATGGGTTTCAGAGCTTAACTATTTGTTGACTGAAAATTTCTTTTCTCCTATTTGTTTTAAAACTATTTCCATGTAATTTCATTGACCTGCTTATAATCGAATGAGAAAAACGCCCAAGTTCCGACCTAAATCGGGAGATGGACGTTTATCTCACAAAAACGAATAAAGCGGTATAATCGAAAGCCGATTTTTGGACGTTTTCAACTGCACTCCGTCGCGGATGCGGACAAAGTTGATGGGGGCGTGTCAGAGGTGTGGCGAAGGCGGAACTGGGGCGTGGTTATCTGCCGAACAAAGATGGGCGCATTTCACCGATAATGGGAAAAAAGTATGCGTTTTTAGCTAGAATTTAGGACACTTTTCCTGGACCCTGTTTTTTCACGAATAAGGCCCCAAAAAGTGCCCTAAATGACCAGTTGACCACTGGAGGGAATCGGGGATGACCTCCCCTGACTCCCCCAGTGGTCACTAACCCCCTCCCACCACAAAAAAATGATGTTTCACAACGTTTTATTTTCACCCTCAAATGTCATACCCAGCTCCCTGGCAGCAGTATGCAGGTCACTGGAGGAGTTGTTAGGGGGTGCAGTGGACTTCAGGCAGGTGGACCCAGGCCCATCCCCCCTACCTGTTACAATTGTGCTGCTTAATGCTTATTAGTCG
Source organism: Microcaecilia unicolor (assembly GCF_901765095.1). Taxonomy (NCBI): domain Eukaryota; kingdom Metazoa; phylum Chordata; class Amphibia; order Gymnophiona; family Siphonopidae; genus Microcaecilia; species Microcaecilia unicolor. The sequence continues at coordinate 118,301,519 of NC_044032.1, forward strand.
TCCAACCCCCCCAAACCCACTGTACCCACATGTAGGTGCCCCCCTTCACCCCTTAGGGCTATAGTAATGGTGTAGACTTGTGGGCAGTGGGTTTTGAGGGGGATTTGGGGGGCTCAACACACAAGGGAAGGGTGCTATGCACCTGGGAGCTCTTTTACCTGTTTTTTTGGTTTTGTAAAAGTGCCCCCTAGGGTGCCCGGTTGATGTCCTGGCATGTGAGGGGGACCAGTGCACTACGAATCCTGGCCCCTCCCACGAATAACTGTCTTGGATTTATTCGTTTTTGAGCTGGGCGCTTTCATTTTCCATTATCGCTGAAAAACAAAAACGCCCAGCTCACACATTGCTGAATAAAACATGGGCGTCTATTTTTTCCCAAAATACGGTTCGGTCCGCCCCTTCACGGACCCGTTCTCGGAGATAAACGCCCATGGAGATAGGCGTTTTCGTTCAATTATGCCCCTCTGAGTGTCCCCTAATCTTTGCACTTTTTGAAAGAAGAAAAAATTGACTCATTTCTACCCATTTTACACCACTCAGGATTGCTGAAGACTGTAACCTCTTTAGCCTTTCCTCATATGGGAGGAGTTCCATCCTCTTTATCATTTTGGTAGCTGTTCTTTGAATCTTTTCTAATTTTTGCAATACGGTGACCAGAATTGAATGTAATACTCAAGGTGAGGTCGCATCATGGAGCGATACAGAGGCATTATAATATTCTTGGTCTTATTTACTATCCCTTTCCTAATAATTCCTATTTGTACTTTATTAACTTGTTATGTTGAAGTGCTTTCTATAGATAAATCAGTTCGATATTTAAAGCAATTTAACCATCCAGGAGAGGCTCCTGGCTGGGTAAATTGCTTGTTTGGGTTTATCCACTCATATTCAGCACCAATTAACCGGTTAGTGCTACTAAATATCAGTGCTAACCACTAACGTGAAAGCTGGCTATTTTGTGGGTGGCCCGAGGTGGAGTTGGCACTTCTGCGGTTATGTGCTGTTATTCAGCACATCACCATCTAAATTAACCAAATTGGACCGTATAAAACTCAGTCCTATCTTTATCCAGTTTTGCTTAGGTAGTTAAGGGGCCCTTTTTCAGAGAGGCAGTAAGCCCAACACGGGGCTTACTGCACGCTAATCTGGAGCTACCACCGGCCGAACACAGGTGCCAGAGGTAGTTACAGCCCCGGCATGTGCCATTTGCTGTGCTACGTAAAATAGCAATTTTCCAGCATGGCGCTAACCCGGCATTAATCGGGCAATGCCACGCATTACCTGGTTACCGCCAGGTTAGTGTGGGAGCCCTTAACACCACCTCAATGGGTGGTGTTAAGTGCTCCCCCCATATGGCCACACCATTTTTTGGCCTTTTTACCCACTGCGGTAAAAATAGCTGCAGCACATGGCAAAAAGGCCCCATCACTATCACAGGGCCCTTTTTACCGCAGCTTGGTAAAAGGACCCCTAAATGCTGAATATCACACTTAACTACATATGAAATAGCCGACTGCATAAACCTGGATATTCAGTGCCAAGCATAACACCGGTGGTGGAGAGAATAATGCTAATCGCTACTGGCTGAATATTTATCCTACTATGTTCTCTGTAGAAGGTTGCCAAGGGCAAAATCAGGAATAGCATTAACACTAATGTCTGCAGCTTTGGAGTGGCGAGATGGTCCGTGAAGCAATGCCAGCACAGATATAGGGCTATCAAGGTCAAACTCAAGTAAGATAGCTGATACTCAGGCACAGCAGTTCTACAGGTGGAGGGAAGCCTTCTTCAATTTTCTTCACAGACCTGGAGGCATGGGCATAGTTTGACTGTTTCATTTGGGGGGGCAAAGTGTGGGATGTGGCATATTTGCATATTCATTTCTATACATACATCTCATATATATTCATTATGATCTTTAATAAAAAGACAAAAACAAACTAAATAGGAAGCCACTGTATCAAAACAGTGAATATATATATAAAGAGAGAGAGAGAGAGAGAGATACATTTTTAACTGAAAATTAGCCAACAATGGGAAATTTCTCTCATTATGCCCCCTTTCACATTCACACGAACAGATGGGGAGACACTACCACCTTCCCTTTTTCTCCTTCTCCAAATCCCAGCTCTTTCTTCCTCTCTCCTTATCTACCACTTCCCTCCTTTCCCCAGTGTGGATCTTAGAAATATACAGGATCTAGATGTAGAAATGCAGTATTGGGGACCCAAAATGGCTGACAGTGATTGCAAGTAGTTTCATACCTTCCAGAGTAATATCTTCAGAAGGGTTAGTTCTGTGTATTCTAGACCCTCACCTCATATAAAATAGGGGACCACAAAAATAAGCAGCCAAAAACTGAAATGGAGACCCCCTTCCCTCTGCCAAAGAAAACCAGACCATATAAGCAGTGCAATTCTGGTAAAGGAAACAGAAATGCGTTTTCTCCTTTACTCTGCTAAAATGCAAAAATTGATAAGGTACATTTCTCAAAACGGACACATTCCAAAAGTTAAAAAGATTTAAATAAAAATAATATTTTCTACCATTGATGTCTGGTCACTTTTCTAATTTGATTGGTCCCAATCTATTCCACTTTTTGTGTCGGTCTTCTTCTAAATTCTTTTCCAGGTCTGCTTTTCCATTTCTTCTCTTGTCCTTTTCCCCTTCCTTCTCTATACCTGTCTGGCACTGTTCTTTCTTTTTTATATTTCTTTTCTCACTTTTCTCTGCCTCTATATCCACCTATATATGATTTTTACCCCTCATTCTCCCTATCACCCTCTAGTCTAGTTTCCATTTCACCTCTCATCTGTCTATCAGCTTTTTCCATCTCCCTCTCCAGCAATCTCATTGCCCCCTGTCTTTCTTTTTCCCAAGTTTCCTATTTCCCTCCTCAGTCTCCCATTTCCATTTTTTGTACTCATCTACTCTCTATTGCCTCTCATTCCCTCACTATCTCTGTCTCTCCTTCCTTCCCTTGCCTCCAGGTAATTCTTTTGTACCTTACATCCTATTGCTTCTCACCATCTTTTTAACTCTTTCTAATCTCACTCAACCCCTTGGGAGACCCATCCCCTTCCTCTCATAACCTTCTCCAGTACCCCCATCCCTTTTCAAAGCCTCACATCCTCTCTCCATTCTTCCAAGTCATTCACACTACATCTCAACCTTTCATCACACTTCATCCCCATTCTCTTACCCCTCATTTCACACCTTCAGTCATTCTTCCAACCCATAAACATACCCCCACTCATACCCACCAATTGCCAAGTTCTCACTATGTGCTTGAAGTTCCCACTCTATCTCTCCCATGCATAATTTCCTGCCCTGCTCCCTAACACTCTCCCATTCCATCACTAAGTCCCAGTCATCTTCTGTGTTCCCCTTCTCCAATCCCTAGCCCCATCCATCTTCTGCTATGTTCCCCTTCTTTCCCCCCTAGTCCCATCCATCTTTTGCTTTGTTCCCCTTCTCCCCTCCAGTCCCATCCATGTTCTGCTCTGTTCCTCTTCTTCGCACCCCCCACCATTCCATCCATCTTCTGCTCTTTTCCTCTTCTCTCCCTAGTAGCATCTACCTTTTGCTCTATTCCCCATCTTCCACCTCCCAGTCCCATTCATCTTCTACGTTATTCCCTTCTCCCCCATCCTCAATGTCCTATCCATCTTCTGCGCTTTCCAGGGTCTCCTGCCCATTTTATATTTCTTTTCTCTCCATGTTCACCGTCATTCCGTGTTCCTATCTGTCTTGTCCTGCAAATCCCCTCAATGTCCCTGTTCCTCCAGGAACATGTCCAAACCTTTTCTAAACCCAGATATGCTAACCACTGTTACCACATCCTCTAGCAATCGCTGAGTGAAAAAATATTTCCTCCTATTTGTTTTAAAAGTATTTCCATGTAACTTCATTGAGTGTCCTCTGGAATTAAAAAAAAAAGCGATTCACTTTTACCCATTCTACACCAGTCAGGATTTTGTATACCTTATCATATCTCCCCTCATCCATCTCTTTTCTAGATTGAAGAGCCTTAACCTCTTTAGCCTTTCCTCATATGAGAGGAGTTCCATCCCCTTTATCATTTTGGTTACTCTTCTTTGAACCTTTTCTAATTCTGCTATATCTATTTTGAGATACGGCGACCAGAACTAAATGCAATAGCTTATGCTATGAGTTTATCTTGTTGGGCAGACTGGATGGACCATACAGGTCTTTATCTGCCATCATCTACTACAGTATGTTAATATGTTTTTGTACCCAGCCTAGAATTATGGATAAAGTAGGATATAACTTTTAAAAATAAATAACTAAATAAACAGATAGACATGCATACTTAACAAAAGGTGTACATTGGCATTTATGCCTGCTCCACTGCAGGCACAGATGTGAAGTCCTGATTTGGACCTGGGGTTTGCACCATTCATTGAGAGGTTAAGAACATAAGAATAGCCATACTGGGTCAGACTAATGGTCCATCTACTCCAGTATCTTGCTTCCAGAAAAGGCCAATCCAGGTCACAAGTATCTGGCAGAAACCCAATTAGTAGCACCATTCCATGCTACCAATCCCAGAGCAAGCTGTGGCTTCTCCCATGTCCATCTCAATAACAGACTATGGTTAATTGTGCTTCCCTTTCTGATATGTAATATCATATCTAAATATATAAAAATAATACCTTGTACACACAGCTTCCTACCTGACTACACTTGGACCTGAAACTTTGTAAAATACAGGACTTATCCATGTAAATGCCAATATATACGCAGCAAAAATTGACCCGTACATATGCAGGTCCCTAAGTAATGTTTAAAAAAAAACAGCAGCATTACTTAGGGACCTGCATATGTATGTGTCAAGGTTTGCTGCTTATATGTGTATATATTTGCATTTACATGGATAAGTAATTTATTGTGGTCGTCATAAATAGTGTGTAGTCCCATGCATCATAATACGTATTTTACAAAAGAATCTGTGTTTCCCTATTCCTTTAACTATGGGAAAGTAAGCACTGGGATTTTGATATTCAGCATACATATGCTTTACTTTAGAGAGCAGTATGCTTTTTTGCATGTCTGCAAAAGGCAGATTTTTAGTGGATGTACAAAAACATGTAGAGCATCATCACTTAAGTGCTATTTTAGCATACCTGATGAAAAACATGAGACACTGTGAACATCCTGCTTCGGATGTTCCATTTCCTGCATAGATACCCTATGCAAAACTAGGCTGTACACCTCCTAGAGCTGGTACTTGGATCCATCATCATTATATTTGTTCTATATGCAAACTCACAATGAAATTCCCTTTGTTCTCTTCACTGCAGCTTTGTTTGAGTTGATGGCTGTCCCACACTGCAGCCTTGAGTTGTGGTGCTGACTTATTCAAGGACAAATCTCCTCTGGCAGGACCCATTCACAGCCATTGTACTTCGAACTGAAGAGTTAGGAGAATGAAAGTGCACGGGCAGCAAGGTTGGCCAACGAGTAGTCCGGAGGGCGTTGCGCCGTCATCCATCCACCTTCGCTCACTTCTGCCCGCTGGGATAGCGTGTTTTATTTTGTCTGTGTTATCAGATGCTCGCTGAGTCTTCTCTACTCCTCTCTCCGGCCGCTGCTTTCCTCATAAATTTCCACCATAGCAATTTGGGACGCGCAGTGTATGAGTCACAGACATGGGAGGGAGCGCCAATACCAGGCGGGTCTCCATTGAGGCAGACGTGAACCATAACAACACGGAGGTGCAGGGCACCAGGTTGTCTGATAATGTGATTATCCATATGAAGGAGCCTAGTGCACCTGCTGCAAGACCACAGCTACCATCGTCTGAGTCTTCTGGTTTAAAGGTGTATGAGGCAGAGATGAAACGGACATTAGCTGCAGATCAAGCACTGGAGCAAGCTGGAAGTGCATCTGAAATGCAGAAGAGGTTGGAGGAAGATAGCCACTTTGCCTGTGAAGGAATTATTATACTTCTAGAACTTGGGAAGAATGTTGCTAATATGCTCCTTACTAGTGCCCTGACGGTTGGAGCTGCGGAGGATGACCATTTGAACCACCATCTTGGATCCTGTGCTGTTGACCCTGTTGCAGGTGTTGCCTGGCTCCAGCTTTCGTCAGCCTCTAGTGATCGCTGCTTCTCTCCTGGCTGCATGCTGCTGCTGTTTTTCTCAGTGCTCATTCGAGGATTGCCTTGCCTGGACCTGTTCGAGCCCTCTGACTTGCCTGGATCTCCATCATCCCTCTTGGCTTGCCTGGATTTCTGCCGACCATCTTAGTCTTTCTTCCCTTTCCCTTCTTACCCTGTTTTATGTCCCCAACTATTCTAATGTAACTGTATTTCTTTCAATAGTTCATTGTAAGCCGCTTTGAGGCTGCACAACTGCGGCAAAAGGCAGGGTATAAATGATCTAAATAAATATCACAATAGTGAGTCAGGATTTTCACACTTGACACATTAACTACTAGCATGTCACAGAATTGCAAAATAAGAAAATTCAAGAGACACATATAAGAAGGTTTCAAATTTAAATTACTAGAGCCTATTAGGTTGAGTTATTACTGAATACACCTAAATGTATTTGTATGGAATTTGAGAGCTAAGAGATCTATGTTGAAATCTCTGATTGAGGTAATACCATGAGGAATAATGTGATTCTGCAAGTGCAGAAGTTTGCACAGAATTTATGAGTGTGCATAAAATTGTGTAATTCTCCAGCCCCAAGTGAAGCTGGACCAATGAAAAAGAGCAGGAGGTGTTGGGCACAGGTAGCAAAGTGGTTAACTGTGCAGCTAATACTAATCAGCTTTGCTGCATGCTACTGCCAGTTTGAACTGGCTGAAATACTGAGGAGGCCATGGTGGTGCCTCATGGGAAAGCTAATGGCCTAGAGGCAGCAGTCCTGCCAGCTAAGGTGGTATATTAAGCTTTTAATAAACATAAACATAGAGACAGAACAGGTGGTAGACAAAGACAGGCTGATTGGGTCCACCCTGGAATAGGAGTGGGGAAGGAAGGAAAAGAGGCTTGGAGGGATTAAAAAAAGGAAAACTCTGGAGAATGGAAAGAAGAGGGAGAACATGGGAGTGATGAAAAGGATTGAGGAGAAAGAACATTGGGGTTGAGAGGGAGGGAGGGAGAGAAAAGGGGACAGCATGGGGATTGAGGAAAAGAAGCGTGGTAATCAGGAAGATCACTAGAATTGAGGAAATTATGAGAGCCATGATGAAAAAGGATTTGGGTAGAAATCCATGTGATCTCCCTCTTGCTCGACTTTGTACTCTTCTAAGTCGAGCAAGAGGGAGATCACATGGTCAGGGGAAGAACACTGGGGAGGACAGGAGCCAAAAAAGAAGGGTGAGCATGAGGGCGAGGGGAGGAAGGTGTTGAGGTTGGGGTCATCTCTCACTCGTTCACCCTCATACATGTTTTCCTTGTGCTTCTGTGACCACTCAATTTGTTATTTATTTAGATTTTGCTCACACCTTTTTCAGTAGTAGCTCAAGGTGAGTTACATTCAGGTACTCTGGATATTTCTGTGTCCCAGGAGGGCTCACAATCTAAGTTTGTACCTGAGGCAATGGAGGGTTAAGTGACTTGTGTTACAATAGATCTATAAGCATATGCATTTATCAAAAATCTCAGGTCTCAGAGCTTGCTTGCATTCAGGGATGGCCATAGGGGTGGGTTGAGCTGAGATTGGTTTTGTTTATTGATCACCTTCAACCTCCCACCCTGCCTGAAATAGACCTGGAGCCTGAGGCTGAAGTTATTATTCTGGTATAGATCAAAGATGGCTCTTTAGGAGACAGGAGGGCTGCAGGTTTCTTCAAGGAAAATCACTATTCCAGGTCACCTTATAGTGTCTGCAAGGAGCTCTATTTTTTTTTACTAATTCCTTTTCTCTCTCTCTTCTGTCAGTATAAGGGCACGGAGTTCTTTTCTATTAATTATTTGTAAGCCGCCTAGACCTATCTTCTGGAATTTTGGCGGGTTATCAAGTTCTTAATAAATATAATCTTACTGTACACTGCCATGTGAACTGTTTCATAAAGGTGGTAAATAAATCCTAATAAAAAGCAAAACAAAACAACAAAAAAACAAAGTGAGGTAAGTTAGAACAATTATAGCACTAGCCCTCAGAAGATTTGGGCCAAGTAGGCATCTGTGCCATACCTAAATGCAAAAAATGATTAAACGTTCTTCAGATGACAAGATTCCCACTCATAGTATTCTCTCTGACTTATGCAGGGGAAGCAGGGGAGGATCCTTGGGAAAATGGGAATTCATGTGAACACAGGTAATGCCTGACAGCAACATTATGGAGGAATCAGCAGACATATTTTCGATATGATGTCTAAGTCCGACTTTGGATGTTTTGCAAAAGACGTCCAAAATCTGAATAGGAAAGGTCATTTTCAAAAAAGAAAAACATCTATCTTTTCTTGTTGTTTTGTTTTCAAAAATACTGCTTTGAACAAGGTTTTGTGATTTGGATGTTTTGTTTTTTTGTCCATTAAAAAAAATCAAGCCATTGAGATGTAGGAGGAGCCAGCATTTTTAGTAGACTGGTCCCCCAAACATCCCAAGAAAACAATAGGGCACCCTAGGGGGCACTGCAGTGGACTTCATAAAATGTTCCCAGGTACATATCTCACCATTGCTCCCTTATCTTGTCTGCTGAGCCACCCCCAAAAAAATCCACTACCCCCAACTGTACACCACTACCATAGCCCTTACAGATGAAGGGGGCACCTATATGTGGGTACAGTGGGTTTCTGGTGAGTTTTGGAGGGTTCACAGTTTCCTTCACAAGTGTATCAGGTATGAGGAGGTATGGGTCTGGGTCCATTTGTCTCCAGTGCACTGCACCACTACTAGACTACACCAGGGGCCTGCATGCTGTTCTAATGGACCTGAGTATAACATATTTTGGGGGGATGGGAGGGGTTAGTGACCACTGGGGGAGTAAGGGGAGGTCATCCTTTATTCCCTCCAGTGGTCATCTGGTCATTTAGGGCATCATTTTGTGCCTTATCAGTTATAAAACAGGTCTAGCTCAAAACATCTGTTTTAGTCCTGGATGGTTTTGTTTTGTTCCATTATTTGTTTTTGTTACATTTGTACCCCGCGCTTTCCCGCTCATGGCAGGCTCAATGCGGCTTACATATTGTATACAGGTACTTATTTGTACCTGGGGCAATGGAGGGTTAAGTGACTTGCCCAGAGTCACAAGGAACTGCCTGTGCCTGAAGTGGGAATCAAACTCAGTTCCTCAGGACTGAAGTCTACCACCCTAACCACTAGACCACTCCTCCACTCCACTTATGGCTGAAAAATGCCCAAATGTTCAAGTCGAAGGAGGCGTGTCAGGATCTTGATAATGGCAGGATTTGGGTGTTCCTTAGGAACACCCAGATCCTGACACGCCTCCTTGTGATTTGAACGCATGTCTGACAGACTTCATAGAAAAACATCTAAAAATTGGTTTTTAAAATACCAATTTGGACGTTTGTGTGAGGAAAATGCAGATTTATGCCACTTTTTGGATGTTTTTCTGTTTTGAAAATGAACTCCATAATATCTCTGCTACTTGAGTGGAGACGGAAGATACAACCTGACCTGTTAGAACACTTGAAATGGTCTTTAACATTTCAAGGTCACTTGATAACTTTCTGTGTGCCTTATTGTACCTTTTTTTTCTGCAGAGGTGAGCTACAGGATTACAACACTAGGACCAGCAGCTACATCCTGCATCACCTGTACAAAATAGAGGGCAGTTTATTTACTTCATTAATTTATATTCTACCTAAACACTAGGCGGATTACAATAAAAACATCCATAACATATACAAATATCAATAATAACAATAAATATAAATATAAAAACAAAAAACAAACAAACTGTAGTCTGTCTGCACTGTACATACAATAAGCCTCACAGTAGAAAGTAGTATGTCTCTCACAGAAAAGCTGAGTTAGGGATGGATGTTGTGCTGGGTGTAGGGCTGCCCCATATCGTCAATACTGCTAGATGAAGAATTTTTTCAAATGAAGACTTGGTTGTAATTGGGCTTGAACAGTTTTATCCTTTCTTTATTTAGAATTAGCACAAACGTTTGCACTGGTAGCTCAAGATGAGTTATAATTAAACATGGGAGCCAACTTTTCAAAATTATTGGGGGTGCTAAGCCCAGTGCAAATAACTCCTCCCTGGACATATACAAGGAATTTTCTCAATATTGGGAGGTGCTCAAGCAACAACAGTACCCACAGAGCCAGTTCCTATACAATAGGGTATGACAATATGAGGCTAGATCAAAATAACTGCATAATTATGTGACATTTAATAAATACTATACATTTATCAGTCCTAGGTATGGTATATTAGAAATCAATGACCTTATGGGGTCATTAGGCACCAGACACTATTCAAAAAGAATTTTTTTTGTTTCATCAACATGTAAAGCAGATTTGATTATTAATGTAAATAATTATTTATCTATGAAGAGACAGACAGGTCAGTGGTATTTAGAGAATGTTTAGATGAAGCAGACCAAACAGCTCACATCAAATAGAATCATTCTTCCTTTATTTCCTGTAAATATAGCTTCACTAATTACCATTCTTGTATGGTTGAAAAATTGTGGTTTAATCTTGTACATAAACTAAAACTGCATCACAAATCCCCAGTTTTCAAAAATGGAGCAAACTGTCAGATAGCTAATGACATCATTATTTTTATGGATGTATGGAGGCCAATGCAGAAAAACATACTATGAAGCCATCTGCTATGCTACTCTTTGCTCCATTACAGCAATATGATAATTCAGTTTTAAAATACAGAATATTTGAAGAGGACGGCAGGCTGGATGCAATCTATCCACTCTTGTGTATCAATGGCAGCTATTCTATTATTTACTCAAGGAAAAGCTAAGCATTAGACAGAGATGTGAAAGGGAGTTATAATTTGTTTATCTAACTGTAAGTATAACACAAATTACCAAGTCTTACTAGAACAACATTAACTAAACGAGACCTAAGAAGGGAAGTTGGGCTCCAAATGGTGGAACTCAATACCCAAGGCCACAAAAAGCATATCAAATTATCTACAGTTCAGAAAAGAACTGAAGACCTACCTTTCCCAAAAATTCTGTAACTGAAGACATAAGCTAAAGATAGTCTACACCATTTTCTAACTGAAAACTTCACCTAACTTTCTAACTGAAAAGACACAACTGTAACTTCACCTAACTGTAAATTGTAAGCCACTTTGAACTGAAACTTTTTGGAAAATAGTGGGATACAAGTATGCATAAAGAAAGAAAGAAAGTAGCATTTAATTAGACTAAAAAGTCTACTTCTGCCAAAATAATGCCTCTGCTAAGTACAACTGTTTAGAAATGTCCAAGCTACTTATTTTCATCTGTATCGTTTACTACAGTTTTCTTCTTGACTTTGCTTTTCGTTTCAGAATCTCTCGATGTTAAAGATGTGAAAAATCTGAACAAAATTTCCATTTTTTACACTGATTAATTTCAAACTCTCCTGAATGCTGCTTCTGCTGCTTCCATGTCGAAAGCTATGCAAAGGCAAGGCATCCTGATTCTTTGGTCCCTATATTCATTCCTGGAAACAAAATGAGTTTCTGCTTGGGACTGAATTCTGGGGATAACTTAGTGTATAACAGACTGGAGCACCTATAAAATTTTCAAAAAAAATGTTTTTTTGGCCTGCAGACAGTGAGGGCCTTCAGGGAATTCACTGACTTGCTATTTTACCTTTGAACCAATTGGTCCCTTCCCTTGTCAGCAACAGAGCAGTCAGCATGATTGGTGCAAAGGAGTAATCCCACCTCAGTGGAAGTCAGGCCTTCAGTGGATGTACTGAAACCCCAGTTAGGATGGGAACATGCTATTTATTTTTTTGTTTGTTTATCTTTAATCCGATTGGTCCCGTCCCTTGTCAGCAACAGAGCAGATAGCACCATTGGTGCAAAGGAGTAATTCTGCCTCAGTGGAATGTAGTCAGGGCCTTCAATGGATACAGTAAATCTGAAAATTTAGGGGGAGCCCTATGTGTTGAGGACTCAGGAGCCTTGGATTGCCAACTTTTTGCATTTTTTAGGATTCTACAAATTTGTAAATTATTGGGCTCAAAGTCAGAATGATGGCTAAAGTGTCTGGATATTTTTCGCAGTTTTGCCCCCTGTAGCTCTCCAATCCTTCCCCTTTCAGTGCAGAAACTGTGGTAGGATCCAGCCAATGGGAAGCTTCTGGTCACAGGAACCTCCAAGCTGCGAGGGCTGCAGAGTAGGTGGAGGCTGGGTGAGCCTTGTATGGGGTTTTGGAGAGAGCTGTGGAATGAGATTGTTGAAAGTGAGTAGGAATTTAAGAAGAATGGGAGAAAGTGTGAAGGGTCTGCTGCAGGCTGAGGAAAAGAACTGGCAGCAAATGCAAGAACTTTGCATGATGGTGTAGAGGTGGGGACACTGCCTGAGAGAGTGCATTCACCTGTGCATGTGTAACCCGGTCTCACCTGGTTCTAGCTCTGAACCTGGGCCACAAAAGAAGTTCACTATTGCTCTCACTTCAAATCTCACAGTCTTAGCTTTCATGCAAGCCACTCTTACCACACATCTCCACTTGCAGTTGAGTTGGGGGGTGGTTCAATGGTCCAGAATAGTGATCCGGTGGTTTGGGAGACACTTTCCAATTCTGGGTTCCACTCAGGGGTGGCCTAACCATTAGACCACCTGAGGTGGGGGCCTCAGGTGGCACTCTTCAGGAGCAGCATCTCAGGGACCAACTAACCATCTACAGCTGCTGAGTGCTGACTTCAGTGCCACTGATGTGGCTCTGCCTCTGGGCACAGTTGGTTAGAAAAAAATTGCTTTTTTGGGGGGGGGGGGGATATTTTTGGGGTTGAGAGGTTATATGTTAGGGCCGCAGAGGTGAGAGCATCTCGGCCTCAGAAAAACAAGAGGGGCTTAGCAGTGCCAATGTATCACCTCCAATTGAGAGGTGATGTGATGGAACCACTGACCCTCTCTCTCTACCCCCCCCCCCCCCACACTTGCTGTGTCTCCTCTTTTTGTTTCTCTGGGAGTGTTATATGTTGAGATCTTGTTAACTGGTTCCGTTTCATATGTTAAGGAAATTTTCATGGATGTTGAATGCAGCTGTACCATCAGTTCAGCCGAATGCCACAGTGTTTGTGATCTTTTTAACTGGTTCTGTTTCCAGTGTTAAGGATATTTTCATGGATTTTTCAGGCAGCTATACCATCAGTTTGGCTCATAGCGACAGTGATTTTGCGTTGTCTACTGTCACTCTTATTTGAGTTTGACCTGAACAAGGAATGGGTGACAAGGCAAAGCTTATTTTATTTTGTTGAATGCACCCTGGAGGTCATATGTCTGCTGTTCTCTGCTTGTGCCACTTGTTTATGGGTACACAATAACTTGCTGCTTCAGTCTCAAAATATCACAAAGTCTGTACTGCTCAGAGTATTTTTTGATGGAATCTGCAGTTATACACAGACTGACATATGGTTTAGAACTTTGAAAGATAGATTTTGGAAAGGTGGTAATGATACTGTAGGAACAAAAGGGCACTATATGCAGCACTGCATGCCACTATATAACAAAGTTATATAGAATTAATACATGACACCTTCCAGCATTACCAAACTGACATTAAAATACAGACTTTGGCTAACTTCATCTTTCACTGCCAAGGCCTATTGCTTTATAGGCCTTAGCTTGCATATAGAAGGGCCCAGCTAAATGTGGATAATGGGCTAGATGGACCATTGGTCTGACCCAGTATGACTACTCTTATGTTCTTACGTGCTACAGAATTGAGAGTGGAGGAGTAGCCTAGTGGTTAGTGCAGCGGACTCTGATCCTGGGGAACTGGGTTTGATTTCCACTGCAGCTCCGTGTGACTCTGGACAAGTCACTTAACCCTCCATTGTTCCAGGTACAAATAAGTACCTGTATATAAGTAAACTGCTTTGAATGTAGTTGGGAAAACCACAGTAAGGCGGTATATAAGTCCCATTCCCTTTCCCTATACTGGAACAATGACCCCAGGGTTGGAACAATTCTGCTGCCTTGGATGAGGAGAATAACAACCAAATTATATCACCTCAAAAGGGGAATTCACAGACTGATAGTTGCAGATGTTGAGGCTTCTTTCCATCCAAGAAAAGCACCTTGTTTACTAGAAGTATGACCTTATGTTTAAAAAGCCCTTCAACATGGAGCCAGTGGGACAATGTTGTGGCCCCTCAAGCCACAACATCTGAAATGAACCAATCAGGATCTGTGCATGGACAAAATAGCTGGCACATCACCAACCCAGCTGCAGCTTGTGATAAAAGAGGCTGTAATCCTGAACAAAAGGCTGTTTTGTATTCCATTTGAAATGCAGCCCTGCTCTGCCATCTGACTGACCTGCCCCAAGGAATGCTGTGCTACCTGCTGGACGTCTGATGCCATCTACAGGTTATATGGTCACCACATAATTGCTGTGTATTGCTTTGGGTTAGGAGCTGGCTGAACTAGAAGTCAACTGTAGGGTTCATGTGCATTTACGCTGAGCTATTTTATGATAAGACCTTCCTTGTCTTTATTCTTGCTTTTTATTTTGTTATTTTTGTTCTTGCTATTATTATAAATAAAGAACTATATATTTTTGCAATCCCTTGGGTGCAGAGTTAGTTCTTTTATTATTTAGGTGCTATGAATTTAGGTCTTTAGATAAGGGAACACAATTGATTTCCAGATTACACTGTCTAATACCAGAACGTGGCGAAGGAAGGGAGGAGATGCCGCCGGGGGGGGGGGGGGGGGGGGGGTGAGGATGGAAGGAGAAACTTGGGAGGAGGGGAGAAGGGGGTTGAGGAAGGAAGGGGGAGATGCTATATTGCAGCCTAGTGGGTGGGGTGACAGAATGTGAGTGATGCTGGATTACAGGAGACAGAAGGAAAAGATGGGCTGAGGGGGTCATACCAAGTATTCAGGGAATGAACTATTGTTAGGCAGTGAACTTCTAAAAAGGTTCCGACCTGTTCTGGATTATCTTCAGGAGATAATGTGGATGCAGGTTAATCACCCTATTCCATATGGGAAAGTAAAATAAGTCAAAAGAGTTAGTGGACCTTGTCAGGTTGAGAGGACAAAAGAATTTGTCCATATTAACTTCCAAAGGTTGGCTGACCCCTGCCTTCTGGAACTCAAATCAGAGGCTCACCTAGGTCAACCTGGTCAGGGAAATGTGGTGATGGTGCCAAAAGGGGCAATATCCGATGTGAAGTTGAGCCCTGATAGTATACTGGTTGAGTTGAGAGAGACTGGGACCTGGCAAAGTGGCTTCCAAAAAGGTCCCAAGTCTGAACCATTCCGCACGGCCTCCACCCTTAGTACTCGCCCACGAATGCTCTTGATAATAAAGGAAGATGAAGTAAGGTAGACATGATGCTGGAGAATATCTGGCAGTTAAAGGCCAGGTTGCTTATACTCAGTGATGTGCCAGTCATTAAAACTACTCTCTCCTGACAATTCAGAGAACAAGGGCTTACTGGATGGGTGAAGTGTCAACCTAGGACCCTTCATGTGCCTTACCTAGGGGTCACACTTCAATTTCATCAATCCCAGTTCTTATTCTTCCAACACAATTTCTTCACACATCACTATTTTCAATAACTCTTCAAAATCATTACATTCTTGCCTCAGTAGTGCAAAATTGCCCAAACATGATTTTATGGCAATTCAAAACTGCACTAGTTTCTTCATCGGCTTCTTCATCAGTAATAAAAGCCGATGAAGAAATTAGTGCGGTTTTGAATTGCCATAAAATCATGTTTGGGCAATTTTGCACTACTGAGGCAAGAATGTAATGATTTTGAAGAGTTATTGAAAATAGTGATGTGTGAAGAAATTGTGTTGGAAGAATAAGAACTGGGATTGATGAAATTGAAGTGTGATATATTAAAGTTCCCAGTAAGAGATTTGCATATAATACTGCTTGGATTTGGTAGGTTACCTACGGGTCAAGCATGTCCTGGGAATCATCGGTGTCCTCATGAGATTGGGGAATAAGGAGTTTATGCACAACTGTTATGTTATGTGAAACCTCCAACAGGTGCTCCTCCTGGGATTGGACTGTCTAGTACGGTTGGGAGCCATAGTTGATCTCTTACACAATGTATTGTGGAGTAGACTAGAAGGCAGCCCAGTGGACCTGTCAGAGACTATGGGACCCCTCGCATCCAGTCAGACAGTTCCACTGGTGTGTGAGGTCGAGAGCACCCAAGATGTCACAATACCTGGAGGTGTGCAGGATTTTCCTTTAAAGTTCTCTATTCTCCCAGGTCATCAAGCCCTTGATAAAGTGGCCTTCTTCAACCCAATTTCAGGATTTCGGATTAACTACTTGTGCTGTGCCATGCATGGAAATGACTGAGACCCCTATTTATCTACTTGTTGCAAACCCTGTGCCAGAGATTATCACTGTCCGTAGAAGGGAGGCCTTGGACTGCTTAATGGGGGAATCTTTTCCTGGAGTTGAGGTCAGTTTACCAATTATTGGTCTGGCACCCAAAACCTGGGATTGTTGCGGGGGGGGGGGGGGGGGGGGGAGGGGAGACACATCTGAGTGCATTTATACCAGTCCAAGGGGTCTTGTGGATGTGGTGTCTGGCCATATGAGAATGGGGCAACCTTGAAGAGATTAGAGGAGGACTATCTGCTCCTCTCATGTTACTCAGAGAGTGGTGGGGCATCTTCCAATTCACCCCACTATACTCCTCAGGTGGTGCATACTGTGTGGACAACCTCTTTGCATGACAAGGTAGAAGAATCCATAGAAATAGACAACAATCAACCCTTCCCTGGGTTTGAGAGTATGGAGAAGGAACAGGTCACCCAGGCAGATGCCTGCACAATGGAAGAAGAGTGACAGCAACTAAAGAACCTGATTTATAAATATCGGGACCTCTTTGCTGTTGACTCAGATGATTGTGGGCTAACTGACCTCCATGTCATTCATGTTCCAACCAGACCCAACAGCAAGCCTGTCTTCATGTGCCAGTATAAGATCCCATTGGCATCTTATGAGTCGGTCAGGAGATTCTAAATACCTTGAAAGCTTGGGGCCTTATCTGGCAATGTAATAGTACCTATAATTTGCCCATATGGCCTATTCTGAAGAACTCCAAAGTAATAAATAATAATGAAATAGTGGGTATTAGTCATATATATATATATATATATATATATATATATATAAAGTTGAACATCCACAAGCAAACATTAACTCAAAAAAATCTTAATTTTTCAATTGTTTTTAATATGATCTCAGCAATGCAACTTAACAATCTTAAACTTTACTGATGAGCATTACGCATCATAGTCATCACTGGTCAATTTTTTATCTTTATAAATAAATTCCATTAAAAAAAACTTCATAGAAAAGTATACTCATCTGAGTTAAAAAAGAGGTCGGCTAGGGGATATTGTTCTGACATGGTGCATGTTTCGCATTTGGTGTATCAAAGAACACCTGTGAAAGAAACTCACATTAGAAATGCAACCCAAAAACTTAGAGGTGCAAAACAAATGTAGATATACTACTTTATAAAAAAGACCTTATACAACTGTATAAGCTGTCTTCCATGTATTCGATAGTCAAAGATGGGGTCGTTGTCAAAGGAAACTTTGAAATATACTTTCGTATTACCTGCTGATTCATAATCAGGATCAAGGATTTCAAACTGTTCAACATCCATTCAAGTTCTACATTTAATCCTTTAGGAGTAACTTGTGTCAATTTGATCGTGTGTATTCTTGGACCTTGAAAGAACAGACATTATAAAAGAGAAGCTTGCTGTTTTGTCGCCTTCAAATCCTCAGATACTATCACCCCAAGATCTCTCTCCCCGTCTGTACCTATCAGACTCACTCCAAGATCCCTATCTTTGTCCGTACCTATCAGACTCTCACCGCCTAACATGTGGAGGGGCATAATTGAACAAAAACGTCTATCTCCATGGGCGTTTGTCTCCGAGAACGGGTCCGTGAAGGGGCTGACCGAACCGTATTTTGGGAAAAAATAGACGTCCATGTTTTACTCGACAATTTGTGAGCTGGGCGTTTTTGTTTTTCAGCGATAATGGAAAATGAAAGTGCCCAGCTCAAAAACGAATAAATCCAAGGCATTTGTTCGTGGGAGGGGCCAGGAGTCGTAGTGCACTGGTCCCCCTCACATGCCAGGACACCAACCGGGCACCCTAGGGGGCACTTTTACAAAAAAAAAAAAAAAAAAGGTAAAAGAGCTCCCAGGTGCATAGCACCCTTCCCTTGTGTGTTGAGCCCCCCAAATCCCCCTCAAAACCCACCACCCACAAGTCTACACCATTACTATAGCCCTAAGGGGTGAAGGGGGGCACCTACATGTGGGTACAGTGGGTTTGGGGGGCGGTGTGGAGGGCTCCCATTTACCAGCATAAGTGTAACAGGTGGGGGGGGGATGGGCCTGGGTCTACCTGCCTGACGTCCACTGCACCCCCTAATAACTGCTCCAGTGACCTGCATACTGCTGCCAGGGAGGTGGGTATGACATTTGAGGGTGAACATAAAAAGTTGTGAAACGGCATATTTTTGTGGTGGGAGGGGGTTAGTGACCACTGGGGGAGTCAGGGGAGGTCATCCCCGACTCCCTCCAGTGGTCATCTGGTCATTTAGGGCACTTTTTGGGGCCCTATTCGTGGAAAAACAGGGTCCAGGAAAAGTGCCCTAAATTCTCGCTAAAAACGCATATTTATTTTCCATTATCGGCGAAAGGCGCCTATCTCTGATTGGCCAATAACCACGCCCCAGTTCCGCCTTCACCACGCCTTTGACACGCCCCCATCAACTTTGTCCGCATCCACGACGGAGTGCAGTTGAAAACGTCCAAATTCGGCTTTCGATTATACCGCTTTATTCGTTTTTGTGAGATAAACGTCTATCTCCCGATTTGGGTCGCAATATAGGCGTTTTTCTTTTTCAATTATAAGCTGGATAGTCTCCCGTGGATTTCTATTCCCTAAGTGTATCACTTTGCATTTCTTTGCATTGAATTTTAATTGCCAAACCTTAGACCATTCTTCTAGCTTCCGCAGATCTTTTTTCATGTTTTCCACTCCCTCTGGGGTGTCCACTCTGTTGCAAATCTTGGTGTCCTCCGCAAAAAGGCAAACTTTACCTTGTAACCCTTCGGCAATGTCACTCACAAATATATTGAATAAAATCGGCCCCAGCACCGATCCCTGAGGCACTCCACTACTCACCTTTCCCTCCTCCGAGCGAACTCCATTTACCACCACCCTCTGGCGTCTGCCCGTTAACCAGTTCCTAATCCAGTTCACCACTTCGGGTCCTATCTTCAGCCTGTCTAGTTTATTCAAGAGCCTCCTGTGGGGAACCGTGTCAAAAGCTTTGCTGAAATCCAAGTAGATTACGTCCATAGCATGTCCTTGATTTAATTCTCTGGTCACCCAGTCCAAGAATTCAATGAGATTCGTTTGGCACGATTTCCCTTTGGTGAAACCATGTTGTCTCAAATCTTGCAACTTATTTGCTTCCAGGAAATTCACTATCCTTTCCTTCAGCATCGCTTCCATTACTTTTCCAATAATCGAAGTGAGGCTTACCGGCCTGTAGTTTCCGGCTTCTTCCCTATCACCACTTTTGTGAAGAGGGACCACCTCCGCCGTTCTCCAATCCCATGGAACCTCTCCCGTCTCCAAGGATTTATTAAACAAATCTTTAAGAGGACCCGCCAGAACCTCTCTGAGCTCCCTCAATATCCTGGTGTGGATCCCATCCGGTCCCACTGCTTTGTCCACCTTTAGATTTTTAAGTTGTTCATACACACTCGCTTCCGTGAAAGGTGCTATATCTACTCCATTGTCACATGTACTTTTGCCAGTGAATCTCGGTCCTGCTCCAGGATTTTCTTCTGTGAAAACAGAACAAAAGTATCTATTTAGCAAATTTGCTTTTTCTTCATCATTATCTACATAGCGGCTCGCAGCATCTTTCAGTCTCACAATTCCCTTTTCATGCATGCATATTTTTATTATTTATTTATATATTCCTGTTCTCGCTTTGTTCATTGATAATTGGTTGATTTCTTCTCTTTTATCATGGTTATGATATTTTAATTAACCTATACATTTGTCATATATTTTATGTTAAGTTCTATTACATTATTTTGGTCTGAGCCTATTGTCATGTTTATTTCATAAGTTCTAATATTTTGCTTTTTTAAATATATTTTTATGGTTATGCAGTTGTTTGAACCCTGAGGCAGACGGTTAAACCGTCGAAACACGGTCCCTTGTTGGGTGATATATTTGTGTTGATGCAGTAGTCACTTCAATCAACCTCAGCTGGCGAGATTTCTTGGTCCACCTCCACTTCTTTTGTTTTTGACTCCTTTTCTAATTCCACCATATCTTTTTTGAGATGCGGTGGCCAGAACTGCACACAGTATTTTTGGTGTGGTTGCACCATGGAGCAATGCAAAGGCATTATAACGTCCTCATTTTTGTTTTCCATTCCTTTCTTAATAATACCTAACATTCTACTTGCTTTTTTTAGCCGCCACCGCACACTGAGCAGAGGGTTTCAACGTATCATCAATGATGACACTTAGATCCCTTTCCTGGTCGGTGACTCCTAATATGGAACCTTGCATTACATAGCAATCGTTCGGGTTCCTCTTTCACAAATGCATCACCTGCCTTTTGGATGCCCAGTCTTGTAAGGTCCTCTTGTGATTTTTCACAATCCTCTTGATCAGCAAATTTAATTACTTCACTAGTTATTCCCATCTGTAGACCATTTATAAATATGTTAAAAAGCAACGGTGGCAGCATAGACCCCTGGGGAACCCCACTCTCTACCCTTCTCCATTGAGAATACTGACCATTTAACCCTACTCTCTGTTTTCTATCTTTTAACCAGTTTTTAATCCACAATAGGACATTACCTCCTATCCCATGACTCTCCAAATTTCCTCAAGATTTTTTCATGAGGCATCTTGTGAAATGCCTTTTGAAAATCCAGATACACAATATCAACTGACTCACCTTTATCCACATGTTTATTCACCCCTTCAAAAAATGTAATAGATTGGTGAGGCATGATTTCCCTTCACTAAATCCATGTTGGCTTTATCTTATTAATTCATGCTTATGTATATGCTCTGTAATTTTATTCTTTATAATAAATCTCTACCGTTTTGCCTGGCACCTATGTCAGGCTCATCGATCTATAATTTTCTGGATCACTTCTGGAACCTTTTTTAAAAATCGGCGTTACATTTGCCAACCTCCAATCTTCTGGTACCATGCTTGATTTTAAGCATCAAAAGAAAGCCATAACTTCACAACAAGCAAGGTCATAATGCTGCCAAAGAATAAAAATACAGAGAAAAGCAGTCTCCCCCAGAAAGTAAAACGCCAATCTCATTGCCTATAAATGCTTTGTTTTATTCTGACGTGTTTGTGTGATAGAAAGTTATTCAATAAAAATTATTTAAAAAAAAAAGAATATGCTTATGGATTCTATCTCGAGCTTCTCTAATTTTATTACAGCACTGAATATTCACTTCTCCATTAATATATCTGCTGATGTCCTGGACTTAATGGATTTAACATTCTTTCAAAATGATTATACAAAAAATTAATGTTACATTAGAGAAGTCATAATAACATTAAAGCAAGAGAGCAGCTAACAGTAAAAATGGTTCAAATAAGGTGATAGGAAAGTACAAGAACCACCTACTGAAAAAAACTGAAAAAAAGTTTATTGTCCTTATATATAACATTTTGTTCAATTAATTTTCCATTGTTTGAGCCATCTGGTGGATGAATAATCTCTTCATTGCAATAAAACTATTAACATTTAACTGTAATCTTTGACCTCTAACCCCCCTTACAAAGCCGCACGACAATGCTGACACAGCCCATTCAAAGTGAATGGGCTTTGGCGGCAGTACCGTATCGCCAGCCGCTATCATGGCTTTGTAAACAGGGGCCTAAATGAGGTAGGTGAGTTTACATAGTCAAAAGATTTTTTTCTGTGTTTTATGTACATTTTTCTCTTTGGCCTCCTTATACAAAGCTGCAGTAGCTGCTGCTGGTGTGGTAATGCTGACACAGCCCATTCACTTTTGAATGGGCTGTGTCAGCATTGCCAAGCGGCAGCTGCTAGTGTGGATTTGTAAAAGGGGGCCTTCATTTTGATATGGGTAATACTTCTAAATATTGTTTATTAATTCATTAAGGGCCTTTTTACTAAGCTGCGGTTAAAGGGGACCTGCGCTAGCATCAGATGCGTGCTGAGGCCCCCTTTTATCACAGCAAGTAAAAGACTGGGCATTTATGGGGAAAAGAAATGGCCATGCGGTAAGTGGGCCACTTGCCATGTGGCCATTTTGGGGAGGGGAGGGAGCACTTACCACCACCCATTGAGGTGGCGGTAAGGGCTCCTGCGCTAACCTGCTGGAAATGGCGCACGCTGGGGGTGGGAACTGCTGCTGGGTACAAGCCTGCTGTCACGCACCAATCCTTTTGTAAAAGGGCCCCTAAAATAGCAGTTTGTTCTTTCATTTATTTCATGTAGCAATCTGATGGAATTTTTGCAGTAAACAGACGTTTTTCATATATGTTCTGTATTTCATGTTAACTTATTGTTTTGCCTTTAATCACGTTTAAGCTATAGGGTGCTATTTAAAACAATCACATTTATTGTATTTCATAAAGATAACTGCATAACCTGAGCAATATGATTGGTCACTGCTATCGAGATTGTTGGCTTTATATGTACTTTGGTGGTAATTCTATAACATTAAAATATATGCGCTGATCATATGCATAAATGTTTAGAATAATGGCATTTAAGTGCTTATATGTGCACATACATACATTACTGCCAAAATTTCACCCAAGTACTATTCTGTAAACAGAACAAAACAGTATTGGAGATGTGTGTTTGAAAAGTCAAGGCATTATCTAGGGTTAGCCCTAGAATTGCTATGGAAGGAAGAATAACATTTTTGATGGTAAAGTTTAAAATAGGAATGGAGGAAGGTTCAGTAGAGAAAATCATAAACTCGGATTTATTGGGATTCAGCTTTAGATTGTTTTTAGTAAACCAGTCAGCAACCTGATCTAGATTATGTGTAAGTGATACAGAGATGGAAGGAGACACGGAGTTCAAAGAAAAAAGTAACAAAATGATAATCTGCATATATGAAAAATGTGAAACTGAGTGGCTGAAGAAGGGCTAGGGGGACAAGAAATACTGAAAAGCGTTCAGCCAAGAATGGATTCTTGGGGAACACCAGAAAGCAGAGTGATAAGGATTAATTAGAATGATGTACTACAAAAGACTGACCTGTGAAATAGGAGTGAAAGAATGAGAAAGATGTTCCTGTTATACTGAAATCAGAGAGATTTCAGTATACTGCAACCTTAAACACCCCAGGACACACACTCCCTATTTCAGATAGCCTAAAAATATTCAGAGTAATTATCGACTGCAAACTTACTCTCGAGATCCAAGTAAAAACCGTAATAAAGAAAATGTTCTACTCAATGTGGAAACTCAAATGAATAAAACCTTTCTTCCCGAGGGATACCATTCATAAACTAATACAATCAATGGTCCTAAGCCATGCAGAATACTGCAACGGAATCTATGCGGGATGCAAAGAACAACTCACAAAAAACCTCCAGACAGCCCAAAACACAGCAGCCAGACTGATATATGGTAAAACACGATTCGAAAGCGCTAAACCCCTTTGAGAAAAGCTGCACTGGCTCCCAATCAAAGAACGGATCATCTTCAAAATCTGCACTTTAGTCCACAAAATCATTTACGGCATAGTCCCAGGATACATGACAGACCTCATTGATCTACCAACTAGAAACAGACTCGGATCAGCATGATCATACCTAAACCTACATTACCCAAACTGTAAAGGACTAAAATACAAAACAACTCATGCATCTAGCTTCTCCTACATAAGTGCACAGCTATGGAATGGACTCCCGTATGCAGTGAAAATAATACATGACCACCTAAACTTCACGAAATCATTGAAAACCCACCTCTTCAAAAAAGCTTATCCCACCGATCCAACATAAATCCCCACACCCAGCAACACAACATAATCAATGATCGTACTGGACAATTTACTATTCTCTTCTGCCTCAACCTCATGACGCCTGATACACTTCTACCTCATGTGACCACAACACAATCTTGTATTTGTTATCAACCGTAATGGCAAATGCCTTTACGATACTTTGTAAGCCACATTGAGCCTGCAAATAGGTGGGAAAGTGTGGGGTATAAATGTCACAAATAAATAAATAAATAAAATGGAATGGTGAATCAGGTCAAAAGCAGCAGATAAATCTAGTGAGAGTAGTATGACATCTTTTCCTCCATCCAGAATAAAGTTTACAAGACCAAGAAATGTTTGTTGTGTACAATGGAGGGACCAAAATCCCATTTGTCAGGGGATGAAGAGCATTAGTCTGTTCGAGATAATCGCAAAGCTGAGAGGCCATAATTTTCTCAATTACCTTAGACAGAAATGAGAGATTAGAGAAGGTCTGTAATTGCTCATGCAAATAGGATCACCTTTAGGATTTTTAAGACGAGGCTGTACAACTGCTTTCTTCCAGGTGTGAGAAAAAGCACCAGAACATAAGGTAGAGGTCACAATAGAAAACAAATAAGGCAGAGAGGATTAAGGAAATGGAGAAAGAGAAATTCTGGCAAAGGATGTCAGTGTGCCAATGATGGATTAAGAGAAGCATTAATTTTGAGCAACTGCAAATGAGAGGGAATGTTAAAAACAGAGAGAAGCAGAGAGAGTAGGAATTAGAGTGGATGAGTACGAAGGGGGTACTGGTGAATCAAAGTTCTGGAAGGAGTGAGGAGTATGCTTTGCATTAATGGTTAACATAGAAGATAACGCATAACAGTTAACAATATCTCCAGAGTAGTACACTGCATTCCTTGTTAGCAACCATGCCATTAATGTTCGGTATTGACCCCATTATCTTATAATAGCTGTGCAGCTGCCTTTCTCCAATTACTGTTGAGGTTTTTCACTTAATGTGCCTTAACTTTGGCTATTAATGCATGCTAAGTGCAAAAGCTTTGAAGGGAGTTTGGGAGTCCTTAACAAGTGCAGCATGTCAACTGTGTGGTACCTTTCAATTTCCTGCCAAATTCCTAAACTGAGTAAGTGTGTCAGCCTTTGCTAGCTATTCCCCTTTCTGCAGTTTCCTTCCATCTATTCAAAGTTGTCTATATAGGAAGTCTTTAAGGAGTACAATATGTCAGCTGTGCTTCTATTCTGTAATTTATATTCCACCTTATTTCCTGTCAAATTCCTAAACTGAGGAAGCCTTCCCTAGCTCTGCTTCTTACTGCAATCTCATCCATGGATGCATATGTAGATTTTAATTCCATCCAACCCATGCCCTACCAACGCCCATACCATACCGTCTTAAAATCTGTATATGGTGTAAATCTTCACGTGTGATTAGTGGCTTCTTAAAAGAACTATTTGCATGTGTAGCTGATCTACATTTGTAAAAGTGTGTTATTGTGACAATATAATTATAATTTTACAATATTTTACCACCAATGTTTGTGATGTAACATTCTTCTAAAATCAGTTAGTAAAAGAACACAGCAGTTTCAATAAACCCTAAATATAACACATTGCTGCTACGAGACAAAATATGAGGGAGGAAAAAAAAAGACTTCAGCGGTGACTACAGCACTAATAAGTGAGGCTAATATGAACAATCTTTGGTCTCATAATAACCTTCCAGTGCAATATGTGAAATTTGATAATTTATGTAATAATTTTGCCAATCTTTTTTTTTCAAATAATATTTTTTACTTAAATAATGTTCTCTATATCATAAACCCAATGAATGTCATGTTTCACCAATAGGCTGCTTCAAGGTTGTCACTTTCAAATCATAGTGATGTGTTGTTTCAAATTAAATATGAGAATTCTTTCATCTCATAGAGGGGTCCTTTTACAAAGACGCACAAGTGTTTTTTTAGTACGTGTGTTATATATGTGTGCACTAAATGCTAGAGATGCCCATTATTCCTGTGGGCATCTCTTGCGTTTAGTGTGCATAAAAGACTCCCAGAGTTACTTACTCATAATGGCACATGGTCTTCTTTCAAGAGACTTCTCAGATATTTCATACAAGCACCTAATATATATTATTTAAAGAAGCAGCTGACCAATCCATATAATATGTCATAGGTTAAACCAGGAATTGGTAATACCTTCCTGCAGTAAGTCAAAAAGCTTTTTCTCATAATTAACTTGAAGGAAAAAGGTGATCCACAAAAATAATAAGCTTTACTGGAAAAATATTTTAATAAACATGTGAAATTCAATCCCACTATTCAGACTACTGACATAAGCCTTTCAGATTCCTCTGAAGAGGCAGCATTCAGCTGTCTAGTCCCTACTCTCTGGAATCAACTCTATATTGATCTTTGACTGTAGCCTTCACTGACAAAATTTTAAGAGTGCACTCAAAGCCTGGCTTTACCGCCAGGCTTTTCCTGAGCTGGACTGATATCCTAGGTTAGGACTGAGAAATGCTATTGAAAACTGACATTTGACAGTTCCTCTCTTTTTGTGTCGTGGTTCTACTGATGTGATGTGATACTAGATAATTGTTGTTGTGCTATGTTTTCCCTCACTTTGGCAATGGCTGCCAATTAGTCCCTTATTGTTTGTCTGTCAGTTTGTCTACTCTCTGAGTCGCTATCTAATTAAGAACATAACATAAGAATATCCATATTGGGTCAGACCAATGGTCCATCTAGCCCAGTATCCTGCTTTTAACAGTGGCCAATCCAAGTCAGATGTACCTAACAGAATCCCAAATAGTAGCAACATTCCATGCTACCAATCCTGGAGCAAGCAGTGGCTTCCCCCTTGTCCATCTCAATAACAGACTATGGACTTTTCCTACAGGAACTTTTCAAAACCTTTTTTAAACCCAGATACACGAACTGCTATTACCACATTCCCCGGCAACAAGTTCCAGAGTTTAACTATTCTTTAAGTGAAAAAATATTTCTTCCTATTTATTTTATGGAAAACTCAGTTTTTATTGAAATAATAAAATAATGAAAAGCATTCACAGCAATCCTTCTATTTGTTTTAAAAGGATAATACACCATTATATTGTGCTTACTGCCCTGACGTCTCCACAAATTTCAGGATAACAAATACTCTCAAAGAAATAAATAAAATAAATCCACTGGTACTCCAGCCTAGCCAGCATGAATTCATAGAGGCCAATATTCAGACCAAGGGAGTTAGACCAGCTAACTCCTGTAGTTGGAGCTAAAACCAGATATTCAGTGCTGGGCCGTTTCCAGTGGCTGGCATTGAATATCCGGTTTATTTTTGGGTGGTTGAAAGATAACCGGCTTATTCAGACTTAGCCGGTTGTCTTTAAACTGGCCAAAGACATACCAGGTTTTCATACTGCCAAATATGGCCACTAAACCAGCTTCCAAAATCGGTGGATAACTCCAAAATCGGCGGATAACTGGTTATATAAGCTAATATAACCGGCTATCTGCTAGTGGCTAACCGGGAATATTCAGCTGGTTATCGTCTACTGAATATTAGCGAATAGCTGGTTAAGATCCTGGTGCCTAATTTCCCCCTTATGCTTTATTATTGAATTCTTTATATATTTACAATTTTTTCCTTATTGATATGTGTGGGTTTATGTATTTTGTTTCATATTTTGTATTGACTTCTTTTTAGTTTGTTAGCCACATTGAACTTGAAATTGTACGGGAAAATGTGGGGTATAAATGTCACCTTGACCTAGCAATATTCTTCGAGCAAAAATTACCAAAATTAGAACAAGTCTAACTAGCTCCAATCCTTGTAACAATTTCATCAACTACTTGAATATCACATATCAATATGAAGGCATAAAAACTGATAGGATTTGGTCCTATTTCAATCTTCCTTCTACCATAGAGGTCAGATCCTTTCCTCAGCAATACTCATGCTCGCATTGTACTCTTGACACATGCCCTAGCTACATTCTCTCAAAAGTCCCTGATTTCTTTTCATCAACATCCTACATAATTGCATACACTCCATGTTAAAAAGTGGCTCCTTTCCTAGTCCTAAAAATCCTTTAGGTAAATTGAATGAAACATTCAATTACAGATCGGTGGCTTCAATACCCCCGTTTGTGAAGGTAATGGAGGGTTTGGTAGATAAACAACTAATGGAATACTTATCACACTTCTCCTTACTTCACTACACACAATCGGGATTTAGACCCAACTACAGTACTGAAACAGTTCTCATTACAATAATATCTAAATTCAAATTAATCTTAAGCACGGGTAGGAAAATGATCTTACTACAATTTGACACGTCCAGTGCATTTGACGTGGTAGATCACAACATCTTATCTACAATTCTTGATGCAGTGGGCATCTAAGGAGATGCTCATAAATGGTTCACGGGGTTTCTCAAATCCAGAACGTACAAAGTCAAAATGGGAAGATCCACCTTTCCAGCCTGGTCCCCAGATTGTAGAGTTCCACAGGGATCTCCAATAACTCCAATTCTAAGTACATAAGCATTCACACACTGGGACAGACCAAAGGTCCATCAAGCCCAACATCCTGTTTCCAACAGTGGCCAATCCAGGTCACAAATACCTGGCAAGATCCTAGAAAACTCAATACATTTTATGCTGCTTATCCTAGAAATAAGCAGTGGATTTTCCCCAAGTCAATTTAATAATGGTCTATGGACTTTTCCTTTAGGAAGCTGTCCAGACCCTTTTTAAACTCCACTAAGCTAACCGCTTTTACCATGTTCTCTGGCAACAAATTCCAGAGTTTAATTACATGTTGAGTGAAGAAACATTTTCTCCGATTCGTATTAAATTTACTACTATGTAGCTTCATCTCATGCCCCCTAGTCCTAGTATTTTTGGAAAGAGTAAACAAACGATTGATATACCATGATGATGGGACCCCTAGGTCGCCTCCTAGAGGCTAAAGGTTTGCAGTCTTTTATATATGCGAACAACATGGTCAGTGGTGTGCTAGAGCCAGCATGCACTGGCTCACACGAGCCGTTTGTTAATTTTTCAAGAATTTTGGGAGAATTTTCAAGAAATTTGGGCTTGGGTCCCTTCTCGGCATTGTTGTCGTCCTCCTCCCCTGTGGTTCCAGTGGCATAGCTATAGGGGGCTTCGTGGGGCCCAGGCCCCCCCAAGTGGCCAGCCAGGCGGTTTATTGCTTCCTCAGGCTCCCTGTGCTCCCTGCTCCCTGTCCCTGTAGTCAGGCAGCTGAGCACTCCTTCCCTTCCTTCTGGTCAGGCCAGCTATTTCTCCTCCCTGTTTCCAGCAGTGAGCCGTGGCATGGGCAGTGCTGAAGAGATCTGCTTCCAGCTGTCCCAGTCTCGTCGCTGCTTCATCCCGCCTATTCAACTTCCTGTGAGTGGGATGAAGCAGTGAGACGGACCAGGGCAGCCGGAAGCAGCTGTCTTCAGTGCTGCCCATGCTGCGGCTCACTGCTGGAAACAGGAGAGATAGCTAGCCGCACCCGAAGGAAGGGAGGGAGAGCTCAGATGCCCGACTGTGGGGACAGGGAGCAGGGAGCCTCAAAACAAAGCAACCAAACCTGTGACCTACTTCTTCTACGTTCTCGTTCTTTATTGTTGTTACCATTTTTATTTGATACCACTTATATTTTCAAACATGCCGGATTGTGAGGCATATGGATGTACACACAAAAGAAGTATAATAATGGAATAACTTTTCATAGGTAGAATAGTAAGTTGCTATAAATTGTTATCAGTGTGTCATTTGGAGGGACTGGTTATAGGGATACTCTAGCACATGTTGTATTTGTGCAGAGATATTTTTTTCTCCTGGTAAAGGGCCACGAAACGGACATCATGTTATGAGAATCATGTGTTCAACATTCAGAGTTTCTATCTATTTATGTATTTTACTTATGACATTTATATCCTACATTAAACATGAATTAGGTTGAAACCTGGCAGCATTTAAAATCTTTTCCTGTGCCTAGATCAAAGGAGAAATATGGTTTGTGGGAACTTGCTCCTTTTGTTTTGTGGAATGCAGTGGTTTATTATAAAAATGCACTTAATATTGTTTATTACTACTATTTATAAGAGAGATATTGACCAATGAGGGCAGAACTACCTTCATGCAGAAGTCCAGAGTCAGTCTAAATGTGCCAGCATTGTCCAGTTCAGCACACTATTAGCCACCAAGTTCATACAAAGTTAATTATGTTCAGTGGAAAATAAATCTGTTGGGTCAGGCTGCTTGCTATGTGAATATTCTATCACTGTTTCATTATTGCTACCAATAATTACATATTAAAGGGCATTTGCTTTAAACTTTTTTAATTTGTTTATCCAATCCTTTCATACACATGGTTTTGCTTTTTAAACCCAAAGGTGAATCCTAAGGGTGGTTGAATATAAGTGTAAGTTGTGTTTCTGACTTTATTTGTTTTGGACTTCTTTGGGTCCTGTTGATCTGTAAATCTGCGGTCTAGAATTTTGGAAGTTGGAAATAAGGGGATAACAATTAAGGTTTGGATGTATTATGTATATGCCAGTTTTTGAATGTGCATCTTCCAGAACTGGTTTTAGGCATGGCTGGAGCCCACAAGAAAAACCTCACTCATTGGCTTTCAGTCTCCAGAATAGCGATGGTAAATCTCCAGCTTTGAGATGGGCCACCCTTGGCATCTCTGAACTCCTTTACCTTTGCTGGCAGAGACACTGAGCCCTCCAGTCAAATATATGGACTGCTGCTGCTCCCCACTGTTTGTTTCTGGTTCTGAGTAGTAAGCCAGGACTTCTTGCACAATGCAGAGATAAAGTGGTTCTTTGTGGTGAGTGACAGCAGGGATAGAGTTGGAAAATAATAAAGGAGATTGAGCTGAGATACACAAGGTCTTGGTGGCCTGTACCCCCGCCAGGACCCTTGGGAGTATTGGGGGATCCTGGAGTGATAGAAATAAATACAGGCTGATTAAAGAGTCATTGCTGCCCCTCTAAGTGTCAACTGAGAAGGAGACAGAGCTTCAGGTGTGTATGGAAGATTTTAAAGATTGTTTTTCAACTCTGCCTTGACCGATGGTGCACTCTCTAATTAAGGTGATAAATCTGTTTTTGTGAAAATGATTTGGAATATGGAAGAAGAAGATCAGACGCGGCTCTAATTAATTTGGTATGTTTGGGGGGAGATGGAGCATGTTTTGAGTCCAGGCTGGCCACCTGAACAGAGAAACATGTGACCACATTCTCAAGCATTCTGTAATTTTCCTTAGCTCTGAACATGAGTTCTAAGCTTAATAAAAAGGGGAATTTTTGCCAGTGAAATTGGGAGCTCGGAGATTAAGGACCAGTGATATATGTATAGTTATGATGTATTTATAGTGTATTAATGCTTCTTTTCCTGGTCTAGAAACTCCTAGCTTTGCTTGGATGTAATAACCAGTGATGTAATGATTGTTTCTTTTTAACTATAGATAGGTATTGTTTCTTTTCAGTTATATAGCTTAATCATTGTGTATATATTTTAATCATTGTGTATCTTAGACAATAATGAACCTCTAATAAAAGTCTCATTTACCTAATACGAATCCAAAAGAATCCACAGTAATTATTGAGTAGTCTGTGTCAGTGAGGCAGGCTGTAAAACCAGGTCAGAACAAGGTGGATAAGGGGAATCCCATACTGGAAGCAGGAACCAGAGCAGGGGAAATCTGTTCAAGGTTAGGGTGCAGGCCTGCAAGGTGTATCGCTGGAAGTAAGGATACCCTAAAGGGTCTGTGCCTGAAAGAGTGGATTGGTATCAGGAGTAACAGAAACAGCCTTGGATATATTCCTGACACAAAGGATGGGTGAAGGACAGGAGTCTGTAAATATGTACAGCATTGACTTAAATCAAAGAGTGAAGGGAAGTAGTTGAGATTTCTGTGGATGATCTTGGATGTATAATGTACATAAAGAGTTCTGAAGAGTTTAGTTGCTGTTTGCTGAAGTTAAAGTTGTTTTGGATTGAATAAAAGACTCTCGGAGTATTGTGGTGTGAGAGGAAGAACAGTTGCTCGCAGCCTGAGAGAAGAAACTCCACTGAGACTCTCTCAAACTACCAACACCAGGATCACTATTCCAGACCATTCACCCACTCCCAAGCTTGACTGCAGGTAAATTGAGACTTGAGTGCAGTGTGTGTGTGATCTCTTCTGACACTGTGACTGGAGAAAGAGAGAATAACAAAACTGTTTTCACTGTGACCCAGGTCAGAGTTTTGGATTTGAGCTAATAGCGGCGAGACCCGGGTTACATTTGCTTTACGAGATTAAGTACCAAGACTATGTTTGTGTATAATATCTGAATCTATAAAGATCTGTGTAAATTGATAAATAAAACCTGTATTAGCCAGCCCTGTTCACAGCAGTTCCTCCTTTTTTAAAGGAATTTTCCTGGGGGAAAAAGAGGTTAATCCCACCTGCTAACACTTTTCTTCCCCAGGTGGAGGCACCAAGCACTAAGTGAGCCAGGTTGGACCAGACCCTGAATGTAGAAATGCCCAATAAGGGGGCATTACACTTAGATTGTTCTTGTAGCCTAGTGGTTAGTGCAGTGGACTTTGATCCTGGGGAACTGGGTTTGATTCCCACTACAACTCCTTGTGACTCTGTGAAAATCACTTAACCCTCCATTGCCCTAGCTACAAATAAGTACTTGTATATACTATCTAAACCACTTTGAATGTAGTTGCAAAAACCACAGAAAGGTGGTATATCAAGTCCCATTTCCCTTTCTTACAGAAGGATATCTCACTCTCAACTTTCATAGCATCATTCAGTGCTAAAGTTTGAATGTAAATAATGCTGGATCTAAATGTTATGGAGGTACTCATAATGATTTGTTTTTCACAATAGACTGGTCTGGTGAACATGGATGTTATTCAAACTGTAGATTTAATTGATTAATTCTGAATGCAAATGAATAATGTTGAAAGCTAGGTTCAAATGGCAGTCCTTTTGGTAATATACTAATTTCTTCTTTAGTCAAAATATAGAATCAGATGGATTTATGACTGTTGACTGCATGTTCTCTGAGAATGTGTTTGGCCAATTTCTCTGTATTGCCTGCCCAGCTGGTTCCTGATCAAACCCACCAGGACCCCCATCTGAATTGATCTTGGCCATCTTAAAAAAGAAAGAAAGAAAAAGGAGAGAAGCTGTATTCACTACCTGATGAAACATCTGTGAACAATTCAAAAGACACCAACTTGTCTTTGATTTTCCTGCATCTATCACCGCTGTTCAGCCATAGATAAATGCTACCTTGTCATATTGTCATATTTTGCTATCTTGTTTATTGTAGTAAATGTTACTTCTCTAAACTTTTCCATGTTTTTCATCAAATCTACCAGTTGTTGATCACAGTTTTCCTCATGCTTTAGGGA
The DNA here is from genome assembly GCF_901765095.1 of Microcaecilia unicolor. Classification (NCBI taxonomy): domain Eukaryota; kingdom Metazoa; phylum Chordata; class Amphibia; order Gymnophiona; family Siphonopidae; genus Microcaecilia; species Microcaecilia unicolor. Next base: position 118,335,150 of record NC_044032.1, read on the forward strand.
GAACAGTTCTTCAATTTTCTGCTTAATCTGCCCATTAGCTTCCTTTATTGTTTCAATTAAAAGCAGCATGAGATCTAAAGAACATTTATATAGGATTGAATTCCATTTGTGCAAAAAATGTTCATTATCAAAAAATATCTAGGCTCTTTATTCAATCACAATCAATTAAACTTGCCCCATGGAATTCAAGCCTAACGGATCATTTGTATAATTTAGAATATCAGTCCAATTCAGGTCATTACCCCAACTGTGATAAAGCAGCTTGATCAGAAGAATAGCAGGAAATACTTTGCTAGGTTTGAGAAGCCATTTTTCATATGAGCTCTTAATCACACTAACAAAGACAATCAGAGAAACGAAGCAATTTCAACAAACCTTAATTGCTACCAAAAGACAAAATACAATATAAGGAAAGGGGAGTTTAAAGGGGGGGGGGGGGCAGGGGAATGCCTACTTGTGAGGATGGGAGTAGTGGAGAGGGGGTTCGAAGGAGGGGAGCTGCCTACTTGTCATAGGGGTCTTGGAAAAGGGTGTTTTCTTATGATGTGAAGTTGTGAGGTTTGGGAGAGGGGTATGGATACTTATAATTTGAGGGGGCAGGTTGGAAGGAAGTGTTCCATCAGCTTGTGCATCTACCCTTCAAGCTGGCAGTCATGCATGCCTCGGGGTAGGTATAAAGGCTGATATGGAAATGTTTAGGTCTTCACCTGTATTTCCCTTGCAAATGGGGAAAACGTACAGGGCACAAAGATTATGCTGGTAGTGTCATCCCACTCAGCTGAGATGAAGCACCCAGTCTTACTTTTACTAGAATCAGAGTCTTCACTAACCGAGATACCTCAGGCTGAGTCGCCACTCAGGAGTGGAAGGTGAACAAAAATCACAGCAACCTCTTCTGGATAGGCAAGTTGCTCATCCAGAGGAAAATAAGCTAAAATGTGTTTTAAATTCTGTAGGAGGATCAATTATGATGTTGCATGATTCTCAGTGTAAGGATGGAATAGACACTGAAGTGCAAAAGGTGGTTTTATTGCAAAAATATAAATTTAAAAATAATACATTAGTTAAAAGTTGGTTAAAGTGTTTAAAATCACTTAAGACAAATTTAAAATTCAGTTTAAAATAACTCTTTAACTCTGTTTTTCTCTAAGCTTAACCTATTACTCAGTGGTGTGCTGGTAAATTTTTAACAACAGGTTCTCTCCCCGGTCCACCTCGGTGCAACCCCGTCCACCTTGGTGCCCCCCCATCCACCTCTGCACCCCCCCTCGTCCACCACTGCGCCCCCCAACCACCTCTGCGCCCCCCCAAAATTGCAGAGCTGGCTATAGCCGGGGAGGGGGCAATGCATTACTCTCTCCAGGAAAAAAAAATTAAATGATCCCAGGTTCCAATCTAATTCATATTTAATATGGGATAAAATGCCATAAATAAGTAAATAAATATAAACTTTTAACGTTCAGCACCTGATTCTCAAAGTGGACATATTTCAAACACTATAATGAAAATAAAATTATTTTTTTCTACCTTTGTTGTCTGGTGACTTTGTTTCTCTGATCATGCTGGCCCAGTATCTGATTCTGCTGCTCTCTATCTGTTCCCTTGACTCCGTTTCCAGGGCTTCCTTTCCATTTATTTCTTTTCTTTCCTCCTTTCTTCTTCATTTCTGGTCCTCCGCAGACTTGACTGTACAGTGGATCCAGCGTCTGCCTATTTTCTCCATCCATGTGCAGTTTCTCTCCTCACTTCCTTTTCCCTCATCTAATCTCCTTCCTCTATCTTCCCTCTATGTCCAGCATTTCTTCTCTCTCCCTTCCCTCCCCTCCATCCATGTCCTGAAACTCTCCTCTCTCCCCTGCCCCTCTCTATTCATCCATACCCAGCAATTCTCTTCTCTCCCCTGCCCCCCTCTACCCATCCATGCCCAGCAATTCTCTCCCCTGCCCCCCTCTACCAATCCATGCCCAGCAATTCTCTCTCCTGCATCCCCTCTACCCATCCATGCCCAGCAATTCTCTCCCCTGCCCCCTCTACCCATCCATACCCAGCGATTCTCCATCGCCCCCACCCTCCCCTCCCATCCATCTTTTTGTATTACCTCCGTCGAAGCACCGCGTTATTTAAAGCCCTGCTGCCCGTCTCCAGCCTACCCCTGCTTGCTTCGTAATGATGTTCGTTCCCTCAGTCTCACCTTTGCGGAAAAAGGAAATGACGTCAGAATGACGTCAGAAGGCGGGACTAAGGGCACGAACTCATCAGAAGCAAGCAGGGAAGGCTGGAGATGGGCAGCAGGGCTTTAAATAAGGCGGCGCTTCGAGGGAGGTAATAGAAACTGACGGATGGGAGCGGGAGGGGAGGGTATTACTGGATCCAGTTAGTTAATAATCTTGTGGTCTATATAACAGCATTAGATGTATGAATTAAAGTAAATTTTCCTTCTCAGATACAGAACAGGCTCCAGATAAGTATCTCTATTTTTTCATGAATTTTTCTACAAATTAATGTTTAGAATGCAATTCTTTGTGTGATAATCTTTCTTTTCTCTTCCAGAATCATGTGATAGGGGGTCTTTTACTAAAGCTTAGCTCAAGTTATCTGCAGCAAGGCCCATAGGACTAAAATGGGCCCTGCTGCAGATAACTCGAGCTAAGCTTTAGTAAAAGACACCCTTAAGGATCAGCTTAAAAAGATCCTGGGGCCCTTTTACTAAGTTGCAGTAAGCCCTAACGCATACTTAATGTGCAGGAAAATGCACTACTGTGGGGTGTGCTCAAGAGTCCCACAGTAGTTTTGGGATCTGCATGTGCTTCCCACATGGTAAAAAATACTTTTTATTTTTTAGCGCTGGGGGTGTGTGTTGGGGGCAGAGAGTAGGCATGCTCAGTGATAATTGGTTAATGCAGCTATAGTATGCCAACCGATGAACGCATGGTTAGCACAAGAGCTCGTACTGCCTAGTAAATAGGTGTCAGTAAGAGCTTCAGTGCTAATGGCCACACACTAATGAGGAACTGAAAAAATGGAAAATGCAGCCATTTTATAGACACACTAAAAGCAGGACCGCCGAGAGACTGAACCTGGCCCGGGGCAGGGCCGCTGCGGCCCCCCCCCCCCCATTGCAGATCGCTGTCGCACCCCACAATCACTGCCATTCTCCCCTCCCCCTGATCGCTGCCACTGCTGAAATACCTTGGCTGGCTGGGATCCTAGGCCCTGCCAGCAGAAGACGTCTTCTTCCTCCAGCACTGACTGCCTGCCCCTGCGGCTGCTTTTCTTCTCAGGGCATGCTCGGTTTCAAAACCGAGAATGTGTGCCTAAGAGGTAAAAGAAGCAGCTCAGCAATGGGCAGAAAAGTAGCGATGGAGGAAGCTCCGGGTCCTCCCCAGCCTCCAAGGGGGGCCCAGCGCCAGAGTTTTCTCTCTCCTGCTCCTGTTGGGATGCGATCACTCAGGTCCCGTCAGGCACAGGAGAGAGAGAGAGAGACCCCGGTACCGAGCCCCCCCTTGGAGGCCTGAGCCTGGGGAAATTTGCCCCCCCCCGACCCCCATCTCGGCGGTCCTGGCTAAAAGTGGCCTCAGCACACGGGCAAACCCACAGGTTAGTCATAGCGCAGGCCACTTTTTAGCACAGCTTAGTAAAAGGACTACAGTCTTCAAAAAAATCACAAAATATAATAAGATCCAAAAAAACCACTTATCTTGTATGATTGGAATGTTCAGTTGTAATCCACATGCCCCATTATAACTGTGTTCTACAAAGCCTTGTTTCATTTTCCTTCCTCAGGAGCCCCACTCTGGCATAGGAAAAGCAGACTTGTTTCACTTTCACCAACATGCTTTCAAAGTGGTGACCTTTATAGAGGAGTGCAGCTAATCAACATTAAGCTTAAATCTTTACTCAAACACGCTCACATTCCATTACTCTAATTGAAGTTAAAACTTTGTTTCATTTTTAATCTAAACTTAAAGAATTCAGATAAGCTACTACAGAATTTGACGTTTATCCAAACATTTCCATGTTTAGAACTTTTTCTAATTTTATATTTGACTCTGCCCCATTTCTACTAAATGCAAGCTACAACAGCTTTAATGCAGTGCTCCACTTACATAGCACACCTTAACAGCTTTAAAGAATCTGTACTAGCCTCTTAAAAATCTTTGGAAACTATAAAATGAACATTTTTATGTTTTATTAATATAGTAGGTATCTGTGCCGGCCTCCTTAACCCAACAGGGCATGCACACATTTTTGCACTGTTTTCGGGCTCTTAATGACCCCTTTGCTTTCAGCAACCTTTGGGGCTTCATTCCAGTCTTTCCTGTATTTAAAATATATTTAAATTGGTGGCTTAGGGTTCTTTTCCACTTCAGGGCCTTACTGGAGCTATTGCCAGCCATCCCATGACTGCACATGCATGTATGTCAGCACATCAGCACATTGCGTGACATTGCACATTTGCATAGTATCATTTCTCTGCCCAACCTAGGCCTAAACATAGACTGGGCCTTTCCTAAAACCTAACTCCAGCCTCCTTCAGCTCCCGGATGGTCTGAAACACCTGGGATCGCACCAGAACTGCAACTCCCGCATCGGGACTGTCAGTAACATGGGCCAGCACACTTGGACCCCCAAGAGCCCAACAAAACCCACGAGAGCCCAGAAAATAATGGGGTCAATATTCAGCCATCGGTGGTGAGCATTTTGCTCACCGCCGATGGTGTTATTCCCAGATATTCAAAGCCAGGACCTGTGGAGGCCTTGAATATCCTGCTGTTTTTAAGCTGGTTAACACATATCCATTTAAGTCAATATTCATCACTTAAGCGGCCATAGGTTAGACTTTTATGCAGTAAACCTGATCACTTAAGGGCTGAATATCAGAACTTAAGTGGCCAAGTGCTGCCTCCACTCCCGGATCACCCCCAACATAGCCAACTTTGTGTTTGGTTCTAATCACTATATTCAGTGGCACTTAGCTGATTAAATGCTGCTGAATATTAGTGGCTAGCCCCAAACAAGTGATTTAATCAGTCAGCGGCTGGCTAAATTGTTTTGAATATCGGGCCCAATATTGTTACATAACCTCTGGTTACAGTAGAAAAATCTTAGCAGAAACGTCTAGAGTCTCTACTAGTACTAGGTGCATCAATTTTTGATTTGGAAAGATCTCACAGGTGTCCCTCCTGCCTGACTGACAGTAATAGGAGAAGAAACCCTTTGGGAGAGAAAGTTCTTAGTAGACTGACTACACAGACATTCCAGAAAAGCAGAGGAGCATCCTAGGGTGCACTGCAGTGGACGTTACATAAAAGGTCCCAGGTATACATCTCACCATTACCCCCTTATATTGTATGGTGAGCCCTCTAGAATCCACCAGAAACCTACTGTACCCAACTGTATACCACTTCAATAACCCTTATGCCTGCAAGTATCACCTATATGTGGTTACAGTAGACTTTTGGTGGGTTTTGGAGGCCTCACACTTTCCACCACAAGTGTAACAGAGTGGGTTATGGGCCTGGGTCCCTCTCTCTGTACTGACCACTAGGCTACTCAAGGAACCTGCTTGCTGCTCTAATAGGCTTGACCATAACATCTGAAGCTGTCATAGAGCCTGGTATATACTGTTTCTTTTATATCTTTGGAGGGTGGGAGGGGGTCAGTGACCACTGGGGAAGTAAGGGAGGCCATGTCTTAATCCCTCCAGTGGTCATTTGGGGCACCTTTTTGTGACTTACTTGTTATTAAAACAGGTGTAGCCCAAAACATCTAGGTTTAAGCCTTGGACATTTTTGCATTGTTAAATTATGGCAGAAAAACATCCAAGTGTTAGGAACACCCAGATCCCGCTTCCAACATGCCTTCTTGTGATCTGGATGCACTGCAGATGAATATATGGGCGTTTCTAGTATTTAGCATACATTAATTTTTAGCATGTTCTAAAAACACTAGTGCACCTTTGTAAAAGGCCCACTTAGGTAGCTAAATTTCTCCTAGACTCGATTACTTTCTCACTTGGAGTTGCTAAAAAAAATGTTTTTCTGAAATTTTAAGTTTCTCACATCACAGCCTCTAGGTCCAGAACCTTGCTGCTCATACTACGGGCTTTGGTATTCAAAGCTCTCCAGATATTGCCAAATGTTGCCATTTTTATAAAGGTATTTAATATTGTTCTTGCCATAGTGATTTTAATTACCTGGGGGCTTTGTTCACCCTTCCCCAATGATTTTAGTGTAAAGCCCTCTTCAATAGGATTAGCCAGTCTGCTGCTACCCACTTGGTCCCTTCTTTGATAGATGGATACCATCTCTGCTCAGATGGAAAATCATCCCATGGTTTAGGAAGCCAAAAAGCTCCTGATGACACCTTTCACACATTTATCTCCAGGATTCAAGTGTCTCTGATTTGGCCGTTACCCTTGACAGGGAGGATCAATGAGAACATCACCTGTGCACCTATTTGCTTCACTCTCTCTCTCACAAAGCCATGAAATCACTTTCGATTCATTTCATAGGATACCTAGGAGTATCATTTGTGCCAACATGGATGAGCAGCACAGGATAATAATCAGTAGGCTTGAGGAATCTTAGCAAACTTTCTGTAATGTTCTGAGCCTTGGAACCAAGCAGATAGCAAACCTCCCTGGACAACCATATTAATGAGGCACCATATCGACAGTTTTTTATAACCACCATAACATAATGTCCCTTTGATATTCACAAACCACCCCAGAAGATCAATATCATAAATATATCCCAGAATGAAATAATACTTATTTGCTAATGCAGAATGTCACATTTAACGGAACACATGAGGAACATCCATAAGATGAAGTATAGCAATTCCTCTAGTCCGGAAGAAACTTTCCTCTGATTTTGAAAAAAAACCTCTCATTATGCTGTGTGATGATCCTCCTATTGATCCCAACTTTCGTTCACAAGAAAAATTCCAAATTGATCAAATAAAGATGAACCTACATATAGCATCATCAGTGTACACAAAACATACAGTTTTAGTTTTCTATCCAACTGCAAATCAACTTTGTAGTCCAATAGTCCAATGGTTTAAATTTGTTTTGAAAACAGCTCAACATATTTCTGCGTTTTGCCAGATGGCGTCTTCAGGAGCTGTCAAACTGTACAAGAAGGATCATCATATTAACTCACCCCATTAGTACCCCAAACAATAAACATCTATAACAAAATATAATATATAATAATAAATACCATAAGTCCATTCAAATAATGTTAGTGGGACATGATAGTATCGCCATCCAAAGCTGAATCTGCTTACTGACAGAAAAATGCCTGCATATGCACTGTTTTTTAAAAATGGACAGGTTCCTGGAGGAGGAAAAGTACATAGTCTGTTATTGAGATGTACATGGGGGAAGCCACTGCTTGCCGGACTTGGGTTTCTGCCAGGTACTTGTGACCTTGATTGGCCACTGTTTGAAGCAAGATACTGGGTTAGATGGACCACTGGTGTGACCCAGTATGATTATTATATTCTTATGTCCCCTCGTCTTTGTACTTTTTGAAAGAATAAACAATCGATTTATGTTTACCTGTTCTACTCCACTCAAATGGCTGCTTCCTAATAGTAGTTTTGTATAAACAATCATGCCCAGGGCTGGACTAATTAGGAATATTTCCTGTCTCCGACTGGACCATTAAGAATTGGGTGGAGGTACTGGAAAGGGATAGATATGTTTGTCACTGTTAGACCACCAGGGAATTGGGAGAGAGATAAGTAGTAGGGGGCTTTTTAATGTTTCAGTGCCAGCATCATGCATTGCTATGGCCAGAAATGTGTAATATTCCTGGACACAGCACCACAAATAAAATTACTGAGGTACCATGGGTTAATGATGCCCATTGTAATTTTTGTACAGTACAATAGCAGTAAATCTAGTATGTTACCGTTTTATCACAGCTTGGTAAATTGTTATCTTCCACTATAAAAGTCCTTTGGGGCAGGGAATTACCAACTGTACCTCACTTGTAACTCACCTTGAACTCAGGTTTGGAAAGGTAATTAAATCCAAAATCAAAATTCAGAAATGCATAGTCTATAAATTTCAATGAAAAGCTGACATTTGAATCAGACTGTCTCATGCAGAAAACAGGGCGAGGACAAAGATTGGCTCTCCTGTGCTAGATTAAATGACATCTAATGGATGCATGCTCTGTGATCTTACTAGACATCTCTCTTGCCATTATTAATAAATTGTATTGTATGAAATAGAGCATACACCTGGAATCTCCAATATTTCCTGTACTGTAACAGCAGTTTCTGGAGTGCTATAATTATCAAACACAATGGATCTTGATCAAATTCAAATTGTTATATTCAATAAAACCAAATTATTTTTATATGATAGCAATAATGTATTGTGTGCTATAGTATCAACCAACATAATGTATGGTGTGAGGCTGAAAGAGTGTTGGCTTGGGAGAAGTATGAGGAACATTTTGTCATAGAAAGAAAGGTAGGTACATGGGGCAGCTTCTCAATGGAGGTAGTAAGGCCAAAAACAACACTGAAAAGCAAGAAAGCATGGAACAAGTATAGAGAAGCTAATGCAGAAAGCCACACACCAATGGCTGAGGGCACAGCTTCTACCTCAAACTTACTGAAAAAATATTCTGCCATAAGGGATCCTTTTACCAAGTTGCGGTAAAAAGGGCTCTGAGGTAGCGGTGAAGGCTGTTTTTCCTTTGCACCATGGCCCTTCTTACTGCAGCGGGTAAAAAGCCCCTGCCTATACGGTAAGATTATTCTTACCATGTGGCCATGTGGGGTGTGGGGGGGGGGGGGGGGGGGGGGAGCACGCAGCAATGCCAGATTACCACAGGATTAGCCCCATGCTAGAAAATAAAGAATTATTTTCCGTAGCACCGGAAATGGTGCATGCTCGAGGTGGAACTACCACCTGTGGCCACGTTGGGCCAGTGGTAGTTCTGGGTTGCCACATGGCAACCCTTTAGTAAAAGGGCCCCTAAGTTAATTATATGCAAATTCAAAGCATTCGGAACTTGCGTGCTAGTAAAATTGCAACACACAGGTGCATGCTGTTCTAGAAATGGTGGCATATCAAACATGAGAATAAACATAAGCAGATTTTGCATCAAGGGCAGCTAGCACTGTGCACAGGTCCGAGCACAATGAAAGTATCAGCAAACATCTGTGCATATGCTGGAATGTTATTGCATAGATAACTATCAGCCTCACAAAAAAATTCTTGCACATAAAAATTTTGCAAGACTTATACTGTTTATTTTTTACAACAACAGAAATGCAGAAGTATCCCTCTAACCACAGTCCACAAAACAGAAACAAAAAGAAGGGGGTAGACCAATGTGGTTCCAAAGCAAGTGGTTTATTGATGAATAATGGCTAAAAATGATGCAGCCCTACATTTTGGCGCCTGATGTTCTTGCCTCAGGAGTCAAGCATATATTTTTCAAAGATACTGATGAGCTGAGCATAGATAAATAGCCTATTTATCTAATACAACACAACTAGCCATTGTCCATGGCCATCTCCACCTGCTACAGTGACACTACTCATAGTGTGACAAAATAATAAATAGTTAATGATGGCACCAAGCTCAATGGTGTGTCCTCTATATATTCATGCATCTAACAGCTTTTTTTGTTTTCCAACAGCACAGTAGAAAGCTGCAAGACCTCTTCCAGGAACTGCCAGCAATGCAGATTCAGGCCTGGCCCCATCACAGAAACCCCAGCAGTCAACAATAGAGGTTTCTGCTACCTCAATCTCCACCCCTCTATCAGAAACTGCACCTTCTAACTCTTCATCCATCCCTCCCTCACAAATTACCTTCACTGCCCCTCCCTGCATGCCATCCCAGAAACAGGAGGAAGAAAGTCATGAGGTGCTACTGGTATTAGGTTTTGATGAGGTCCCTGACATGTAGCTGTTGCCACTGGCTACCCCTCTAGAAGCCAATGCAACATCCCTTGTGATGATGTTGCATTGGCTTCTAGTGCCCCACTGGATATGGGGCACTAGCTGCTGCAGTACAGTGGATTTTATTATTTAAATTTAGCTCACAGCTTTTCAGTAATAACTCAACGTGAGTTACAGTCAGGTACACAAACCAGCTTATAATCGAACGAGAAAAACGCCCAAGTTCCGACCTAAATCGGGAGATGGGCGTTTTTCTCACAAAAACAAATAAAGCGGTATAATCGAAAGCCGAACTTTGGACGCTTTCAACTGCACTCCGTTGCGGATGCGGACAAAGTGGACGGGGGCGTGTCGGAGGCGTGGTGAAGGCGGAACTGGGGCGTGGTTATCACCCGAACAGAGATGGGCGCCTTTCGCCGATAATGGATGCGTTTGTAGCTAGAATTTAGGGCACTTTTCCTGGACCCTGTTTTTTCACGAATAAGGCCCCAAAAAGTGCCCTAAATGACCAGATGACCCCCAGAGGGAGTCAGGGATGACCTCCCCTGACTCCCCCAGTGGTCACTAACCCCCTCCCACCACAAAAAAATGATGTTTCACAACTTTTTACTTTCACCCTCAAATGTCATACCCTCCTCCCAAGCAGCAGTATGCAGGTCCCTGGAGCAGTTGTTAGGGGGTGCAGTGGACGTCAGGCAGGTGGACCCAGGCCCATCCCCCCCCTACCTGTTACAATTGTGCTGCTTAATGCTTAGTCGTCCAACCCCCCCAAACCCACTGTACCCACATGTAGGTGCCCCCCTTCACCCCTTAGGGCTATAGTAATGGTGTAGACTTGTGGGCAGTGGGTTTTGAGGGGGATTTGGGGGGCTCAACACCCAAGGGAAGGGTGCTGTGCACCTGGGAGCTCTTTTACCTTTTTTTTTTGTTTTTGTAAAAGTGCCCCCTAGGGTGCCCGGTTGGTGTCCTGGCATGTGAGGGGGACCAGTGCACTATGAATCCTGGCCCCTCCCATGAACAAATGCCTTGGATGTATTCGTTTTTGAGCTGGGCGCTTTCATTTTCCATTATCGCTGAAAAGCAAAAACGCCCAGCTCACACCTTGGCGAATAAAACATGGGCGTCTATTTTTTTTTGGAAAATACGGTTCACTCCGCCCCTTCACGGACCCGTTCTCGGAGATTAACGCCCATGGAGATAGGCGTTTCTGTTCGATTATGCCCCTCAAAGTATTTTCCCTGTCCCTGGAGGGTTTACAATCTGTTTGTATGTGAGTCAAGGGAGGGTTAAGTGACTTGCCTAAGATCACAAGGAGCAGTAGTTGGATATGAACTGGGCTTCCCTGGTTGTCATCCCGGTGCTGTATGCACTAGGCTACTCTGTTGCTGGATGGGCCAACATCTAGATGCTATGGACCAGAGGATAAGGGTCATTGCTGAGAGAATACAGAGATTAAATAAAAATGCTATCAACATTAAAGAACATGGATGTGGCAGTTCAAAGTACTGTTTGCTTTGCTTTGAATGTACGGGGATGATGGCTACGAGGGGGAGGAGAAAGAGCGAGAAACCTCTGTGGATTCAAATGTCTGACCACACCTGAGATGCCAGACAACAGCATCAAGCACCATATAACACTCCAGGTCAAAAGAGACATCTTCTTTCCATTCTAGTTGGTATATGTAGCAGGTGAAAATTTTTCTTCACTTAATATGTAATTAAACTCTGGAATTTGTTGCCAGAGAATGTACTACAAGCAGTTAGCTTAGCGGGGTTTAAAAAAAGGTTTGGCTGGCTTCCTAAAGGAAAAGTCCATACGCCATTATTAAAATGGACTTGGCAAAAATCCACTGCTTATTTCTAGAATACTGTCAAAATACTAGTGGCGGTACTCTACCACAAATGTATACATATGCAACCAAAAAAAAAATGGTAGAAATAAAGTCAACTGGTCACCAAATTAATGTGATATGGGGGGGTCTCATACAGTCACCAAGGCAAGTAGATTATCACCAATCTGGTGTGCCTGATCAACGTGACAATTATAATCATAGATGGCCCTCTACCATCTGTAACAATTTATAAATATTTTTTTATTGCTTATCGTGTCCTTTTTACTTCTTTTGTATCATTATTCACATTTCACCTTATTCAATTATGTGAACAATATACTCTCTATAAGAGTTTTCTAATTTACTGTAGTGGAAATGAAATATCCAACACTTATCTGTGCGCATGTCCTCAAACAATTCCAGGAATCCTTACTATCCCGACAGGTGCCTCTTTCGCTCTTATGCTTTGTCAAGAGACAGTCCTGTGAATGCAAAGACAGGAAAACATTAGCAAAAACCTCAGTAAATGTAGCGCTCATCCTCTTATCTATCGACTCCTGGCTTACCGTCTCTTCTCCTACTACTGCTGATTGCTCACTGGAAATTCAAAACATGGCAGCGGCGTTCTTTATATGCAATACCGGAAGTGCCGATCTTTGCTTAGCACTTCTGCTATACAGCTGATTGTCATTGCATGTCATTACATTTCTAGAATAAGCAACATAAAATGTATTGTATTTTTTGGGAAATCTTGCCAGGTACTTGTGACCTGGATTGGCCACTGTTGGAAACAGGACCTGGACTTGATGGACCTTCAGTCTGTCCCAGTATGGCAATACTTATGCATTTATATACAAAAGTTTTTGCCTAAAGTGTTAAGGAAGTTGTGTAATTATTGGTAATTATATCTCTGAGAGTACCTTGTGCCTTGAGGAACAGAAGAGTCTGAGGTAGCCAGTCCAGGATCGAGGAAAAGAGAAGCAGATGGGGTATCTATCCAGGACCCCATAAGAGGATGGTAGTAGAAGATCAGGAGAAGGATCCTGCTTGGGACACTACAATGAGAAAGAAAAGTAGTGGGGACTGTATCTAACTGATTCTGCAGATTTTCCCTTTTTTTTAAAAAATTGTTTTGTAACTGCCTTATCTTTGGGAATTACACCAAATAAAAAAAGCAGGTTTAAAAAAATGTATCCCTTGGGGTAACTTGTGATTCTTGAAGCATGGGATAAGATTAATGCTCTTGTGGATTGGGAACTGGTCAGGGCTGTACTGAGAGCTGTTCAAATTGGATGTGTCAGAGTGGGTGGAGTAATACCACTAGGGGTCATTGACACCATTTTGGAGTCAGGCACCCGACCAGGAGGCAGCAAAAGAAGATTGCTGCTGCCCAGAACTCACTGCCCCACCAATGCTGTCCCCCAGGTAAGTCCTGAGGGGGAAGGGGTTCAGCGGGTAGAGGAGAGCCGGAGGGGCAAGATTTTTTTGATCAGAGGAGTGAGGTTTTGCAAAGGCACCCCAATTCAGACCAGGGGTGCTGGGCCTGTGATCGAGGTTGTTGTTGTTGGTGGTGGGGGTTCTGGGGGTGCTAGGGTGTTGATTCAGAGGGTCCAGAGTTAGTGTAAAGAATTGTTGGGGGGCTGTATTGTTAGAAAGGATCTGCATATTTTGATCGGGGGTCAGGATTGGGATTGGGTGCTGTATGTGAGGGTGTTGGAAGTGTGTCAAGAGGGATTGGGGGAAGGGATTGTGTGTGTGGTGGGGGAGGGGAGCAGTGCCATTTTACCAGACATAATTATTTATTTATGGTTGGCCCTGCACCACATTACATGCAGTGACAGGTAGCGTGGTTGTTCCCGCACAATCTACAGCTGTGTGTAATGCAGTACGGTGCCATGTGGTGTCTGCCCTGTGCAGTAAATACAGGGCAGATGCTGGCCACATTCCCTACGTTTACCACACTGGCTTTGCAGTTACTGCACATTAACTTTTGTGTTAAACATTTGATAACTACAAAACCTGTCACAGTATAGTAAAAGGGCCGCTCAATACACAAAATAAAATTCAAGTAAAAGAACAGCATTTTAAGCTAACCAACTAATAAAATTCCAACACCATCCTAAAAAACTGTCTGCTATAATCCCATTGACCTGTATGCAACAGTGTATTGAGAAGGCAGAACAGCAAAACTGAACAATAATCATTTAGGGGCTCTTCTACTAAAGCTTAGTGTGCACTAATGGAATTAGCATGTTCTATGATGCTGCTAATCCTATTTTATACCTATGGGCTATGTAGCATTTAGCACATGCTAATGTCCATTAGTGCATACAAAGCTTTAGTGAAAATGCCCCTTAAATAGCTATGTTGGCATAAAAATTCATATCTATCCTACTTGCAATAGAATTCTGATATAGAAATTGCCGTGACCCAGTTTCCAGAGGAAGAATTTTGGAAATTCTTGGCTTTCTGACACACCCTTCTGATGAATTTTGGCATATGTTGATTTCAAATGGAAATAAAAAAAAAACTGTATTACAAATATAGTACTGCATTTGGGGATTTGTCAAGTTGCTTGTATTTGTTGAATCCCTGTATACTAATTTTTCTCGAGAACAGAGCCAAATTTCAGTTATTGTGGCCCGTAGACAACGGGGTGGGAGGAAAAAGTACTCTCTTCCAAAATCATTGGAAGGAAGGTCTCCACCCACTCACCCTTGCCAGAATCCTCCCTTCTCCTATTTTCCGTCCATTCCCTCCTCCCTTCCTTCAACATTGTACGAAAGAGCACCTGATAGCAGCAACATTTCTTCTGTACATAACTTCAGAGCCAGGCCTTCCTTCCAGCCCTTGCACACTGACAGATCCTGTAGTGCCCTGCCCCCACACAGGGTTTCCATGGCAACAAGAAGCCCATGCCAGAAAGCGAGGTGGGGTACCACAGCCTGTCAGGATACCAGTGCTGTACTGAAATTACCTACTGAAGAAGTAATTGCTGCTGCCGAATGATCTTCAGCCAAGACGTCCCTGACCCAGATCAAGGTATGGTAATGGAAGCAATGCTCCAGTACCTATCAAAATTTGGAAGCAGAGCCAATTGCCAACACTGCCTGTACCTAAATTTGGGCCAGCCCAAGATGTTGTTTTTGATACAATCATCTGCATTACTGGAGAATTTACAGTAGTTTCATGCTTATCAATTGTACTGTTAATCTATGAATGGAATTTGTCTTAACCTGCAGAAAAAGGGTATTGCAACGGAGGCAGCAATGACAATTAAACTTAAACCTGTCAATGCTTTTTTTTCAGGGAAAGAACATCTGAGATATGGTAGCTTCTACAGACTTAAAACCAGCAAATAGGAATGTCTGTTGTAGGGAGATTCCCTGGGAGAAATATTTTGATTGTTTTGCTAGTCCAAACCGTAGAGGTGGGTTGTGTCCAGAGTCTATGCAGGTGACTTCATGAACCACTAAGGGGTCAACTTCATCTAGGGAGAAGTAGCAGGAAACTGTGGCTGTCTATCTTCTGGAGGTGCAAGAGCAGATTGCCTTTCTTTTCTGTAGAGAGAGAAGGTTTACTCTTACCAGTGTGTTAATTAAGAGGTGAAGTGGTTCTATGGAGGATCCCAGCTGTGCCCAGATTCAGGAGAGCTCTGAGCCTCAGGTCTAAATCAGAGCAAGATTGATCCAAGAGACTGTGCCTACCAATCAGGGACTGACTGATCATTGGGACAATAGGGCAGTGCCCATGGGCCTGAACCAGTAAGGGTTCCACTCTTTTCTAGACTCTATCTAGTTTAATCACTTCTGATAGGTGATGAGGGGCACATGACCCTTATTGCCTAGGGTGCCCAGGTCTTTGTCAGTCTGCCCATGCTACCAACCAGATACTTACTGAAATTGTCTGTGGGAGAGCAGGATTCCAAAGGTTTCTGCTAGGACTCTACAGGAAAAGGTCATCTAAGGAAAGTCCTGGTTGTCCTACAAGTTTACTCAAGTGTCATAAAAAACTATAATGTGTGACTTTTATTTTGGCCCTTGAGCTGTGTGTACTTCTGGTATTTTTGAGCTGAATCCTAATAACTGTCTACCATTTTTATACTACTAAAATTTCATTTATGTCTTCAGTAAACTTTGATTTATTTGGAACAATATGCAGGATATGAAGCCTTTCATTGATATACTGTGCAAGTAATCACCTGGGCCTAAGCTGTCCCCATGCTAAAGTCCTGTTCCAGATCTTTGGCTGGTTTTTGTAGCCTCTAAAGCAGGGATACAGGAGTTCAGGCCTTGAGTGCCACAAACCACCCAGGTTTTCAGGATACCCCAAATGAATATGCTTGAGATAGATCTGTATGGATATTACCACAATTGTATGCAAATCTATGGGATATCCTGAAAATCTGGCTTGTTTGTGGCACTCAAGTCCTCAACTCCTACATCTCTGCTCTAAAGGTTATCCCTTGTCGTTTGGGGCAATATTGTGCAAAATGGTGTAATGCTTAAATTATGTATTTCCATCCAGTTGTACAATGTGCTTTAAATGATATATTTTGTAGGTATTGTAGAGTATTGTATTCTTGTGTTTTCTGTTTTTACAACTTGCATTGAGTGCTCCAGGAAGATCAATAATTTGTTAGTTAGTTAACTAATTAATTAATATTCCCAGAGCCTTCTTTCTTGAACCAATCTTTCAATTGTGAATTTAAGTTCTTTCTGAAGATAATTCTTGCTATTCCTTTGTTATACGTAGTTAGCACTATTCCTTATTTTCCTTTTTAAATTGTAATTTTATCCATTAGTTGTCTTCCTTCTGTGTTTGTGTTGTTTTATTATGAATTGTGTATATGTTTTGTGAATCTCCCTACCCCATTTTTAGACTTTGTACACCTCTTTGATGTATTTACAATTTGCAGTATATCAAATAAAACTTTAACCTTCACCATGACCTTTTTGCATTTCTCTAGATAGCCTGTGAATTTTCAACCCAGCCTTGCAAGTTGAGACATCTGGACAACAAATAACTCTTCCCTTCCCTCAGCTGTTTCTCCATTCTATACCCTTTACTATGGATTCTCCTACCAAAATAATGTCTTCTCATAGAAACTGGGTCATTTGGCGGCTCTAATGTCACGTTTCATCTTTTCCATAAAATTAATTTTCACTCTGATATACAATATATACAGTTCATGCTGTACCATGCTTGAAGTAAATCATTTTTATCCTTGTGCTAAAAGTCAGCGTAGCAGAAGTAAATTGTCATTGAGGAGTACTAAAGCATTATGTGCGAGGTGTCCTCTTCGATCTTCCTCTAGAAGCTTTTTTGTACTCCCTAGTGTAGAAGTTATGAAAAAGGAAAGGTGGAGAAACAAGCGTTTTGGGTAAGAGCAGTAATGGAATGGAATAGATTGCGTGAAAATGCTGTAGGGGAAATATCAATATTGCATTTAGGAAAGTTTTGAAATCGTATTTTCTTGAGTGTATCTAGATCTGTATTTTTAATGTTGCTTTGAAGTATGCATTTTTGTGGATTATATGTCATTGAACACCATCACCAAGGAGAGGGCATGCATATTTTTATTAAAAAAATAAACAACTATTAAAGCAGTGACTGTCAACTAAATAATACAGCACTGCCTTGTTCAGTTGTAGGTAACTTTGAGTTGATCTAAAAAAAAGTCCTAGATTATTCTAACCTGCAAGAAAGATATCTAGGTTCAAAAGGGATATTGCCCTGGATTAAAAGCATCCCTAAGACATTTCTACTAGGAACTGAAAGGGCAAGACAGGGAATAACTCAATGTACACATGCCCCATTTCTAATACATTTCCTCTAAGTGAACATTTTACCGTCAGACACAGGATGGACCTTTTTGTTTTTTCCAGTATGCCAGTCATTGCATAACATTTAATTGCACCTAAGTACTGCAATAATAGCAAAGAGAGTTTTTAATAAATAACAACCAAATCAGCATTTATTGACTTTATATAATATACATTATTTCTATATATAAGAACATTTTTAAGCTTCATGGCTATTTATTTGTGTGAATCATTTGTATTGTTAGGAGTATATAAGCAAGTAACCAGCTATTTATTGTGGGGCCCTTTAGAACAAACTCTACGTCAGCAGAACCTCTTCTGCAATATTAGCAGAATTGTAGACATACTGACCTAGATGTCTGATTTCCAATTTAAACGTGCATTCTAAAATGCCATGCTCAGGGGCCCTTTTACCAAACAGCAGTAAAAAAGTGGCATTAATGTGTCCTTACACGGGTCATTCCTGCATGCTAAAGCTGTTTTTACTGCTGGGGGAAAAAGGCAGAGTTTTCAATTTTCCCCATTAACGGCCAGGTGCTAATTTTCCTATTAGCATGTGAGCCCTTACTGCCACCCAATATGTAGACAGTAAGAGCTCATGTGCTTATCTCACACTAATCTGTTACCATGCAGCAATGTAGCTATGTTAATTGATTAGCAGAGAACATGCCCACTCTCTGTCTCCAGACCCGGCCCCAGCGCTATAAAGTAAATTTTATTTTTTAGCATGTGGGTAGCTACTACAACTACTACTACTTATCATTTCTATAGCGCTACTAGACATACGCAGTACTGTACACTTGAACATGAAGAGACAGTCCCTGCTTGATAGAGCTTACAATTTAAGCAGGACAGAAGCAAGACAAATAAGGGATAAGGGAATTACTTAAGGTGGGAATGATAAAACAGACATAGGTACTAAACAAGTTAATAGGGGATAGGAGTTAAATGAAGCCTTAAAAAGGTGGGCTTTTAGCCTAGATTTGAAGATGGCCAGAGACGGAGCTTGACGTACTGACTTGGCAAGTCTATTCCAGGTGTATGGTGCAACAAGATAAAAGGAATGGAGTCTGGAGTTGGTAGTGGAGGAGAAGGGTATAGATAAGAGAGATTTACCCAATGAACGGAGTTTCTGGGGAGGAAAAATTACTGTGGGAAGGTAAGCCCTTTTTTGCTGTGGTAATGCTTACTGCAGCTTAGTAAAAGGACCCCTTAGCTCTTTGCAATCAGTGCATTTTAAAAGAAAACAGTTAATGGACTTCCAAAGAATGCCCATTCCTCATTTTAGTTTTTTCTATCTTGTACAGAAGGAGTAAAAGTTGGGGTAGAATTTAGTTTTCAAAATTCATTTTGCGTTTTTTATCATATTATATGGAGAAAATTATACCTATGTCTTATAATTTTAGAAATGGGCAATTAAAACAAAATCTACTTTCAGCCATTAACTCAAATTTAAATGAAATGTTAATGTTATTTACAAAAACGAATTCCATGAAAATCTTTCAGATGAATCCTTGCTTGATTCACTGATTTAAGCATCTAGGACTGTTTTCTAGATATTTTACCAATTGTTCAAAGTGAAAAATCAAACAACTGGGTTATTAATTTATGTCTGTGTGGCACTAATTAATCATATGCATAGACCTGTAGTACTATTGATCTATTTGTATCATTCAAGTTTTTCATTCTTGAGATAAACACAGAAATTAAAGGTCAGCTCTGTAACAGCAGCACACTAACACTGATATTCATGAATCTCAGTATCAGTTATGGCAGATAAACCCAACAGTGCTAAAATTAGCGGAGGATGCATGTTTTTGGAAATCAAATAGGTAAAGGGGCCCTTTTACTAAACTATGTTAAGTGTTAATGTGTGTTAAAGACTGTCAGGGCATTATTTATTTATTTTTGTTATTTGTTTTGTGTGGGGGGGGGGGGGGTAGAGGCATATCAGGGGTGGGGAATGGGCATGGAAGTATTATCCAACTAGTCTGTTCACATTTGCGCAAACTGGAAAATACAAACTTAATGCAGGAGCTCTTAGGGCTTCTTTTACAAAGCTGCGCTAACAATTCCCATGCGGCAAATGAGGAATTGAATGGGCTTCCTCTCATTTGCCGAGCTGGGAATCGCTAGCATGGTTTAGTAAAACAGGCCCATAATGCCTCCTAAATAGGAGGCAGTCTGTGCTTCCACATGAATATTTCTAACATGCTGATGGAAAAATTAGTGGTGCAAAAATATAAAGAAAAAAGCCCTATTTTAGGGCCACGTTGAAAATGGGCCCAGCGTTTTAGTAAAAGGTCCCGGAAGTGACCAATGATCTTAACTGTAGATACAAATGTGTTAGATGATGCTATACTGTCCCCAGGCAAATGATTTCACAACGGGGATAAGCTTTTGAGACTTGATTGTTTGGAACAGCAGTTTATGGATTTAAGAAGGCTCTTATAAAATTTTCTGGGGCTAACCCCCAGATTCTATATAGCATGCCTAGAGATCTGCTCTGAAAGAACAAACCTTAAAGAAAATTCAGACCACTCAAAACACAGCAGCTAGGCTTATATTTGGTAAAACGTGATTTGAAAGCGCAAAACCCCTCCGCGAAAAACTACACTGGCTCCCAATCAAAGAACGCATTGCTTTCAAAATCTGCACCCTGGTTACTATACTACTACTACTATTTAGCATTTCCATAGCGCTACAAGGCGTACGCAGCGCTGCACAAACATAGAAGAAAGACAGTCCCTGCTCAAAGAGCTTACAATCTAATAGAAAATAAATAAATAAAGTAAGCAAATCAAATCAATTAATGTGAACGGAAAGGAAGAGAGGAGGGTAGGTGGAGGCGAGTGGTTACAAGTGGTTACGAGTCAAAAGCAATGTTAAAGAGGTGGGCTTTCAGTCTAGATTTAAAGGTGGCCAAGGATGGGGCAAGACGTAGGGGCTCAGGAACTTTATTCCAGACATAGGGTGCAGCGAGACAGAAGGCACGAAGTCTGGAGTTGGCAGTAGTGGAGAAGGGAACAGATAAGAAGGATTTATCCATGGAGCGGAGTGCACGGGAAGGGGTGTAGGGAAGGACAAGTGTGGAGAGATACTGGGGAGCAGCAGAGTGAGTACATTTATAGGTTAGTAGAAGAAGTTTGAACAGGATGCGAAAACGGATAGGGAGCCAGTGAAAGGTCTTGAGGAGAGGGGTAGTATGAGTAAAGCGACCATGGCGGAAGATGAGACGGGCAGCAGAGTTTTGAACCGACTGGAGAGGGGAGAGGTGACTAAGTGGGAGGCCAGCAAGAAGCAGATTGCAGTAGTCTAAACGAGAGGTGACAAGGGTGTGGATGAGGGTTTTGGTAGAGTGCTCGGAAAGAAAGGGGTTCACAAACTTATCTACGGTGAAGCCCCGGGATGCATGACAGACCTGATCGACTTATCAACTAGAAACACATCCGAATCAGCACGAACATATCTAAATCTGCACTACCCAAGCTGCAAAGGACTTAAATACAAATCAACTTACGCATCCAGTTTTTCCTACTTAAGCACATAACTGTGGAATGCATTACCAAAAGCCTTGAAAACGACGCATGACCAGGGAGGAGAAGATCAGGGTAGTTAGTATTATGTAACTCCCTCCTTAGCACATTTGGGTGATGGTTTTGAGGACAGAAGAAAATGCTTGTTAAGCACTACCCCTCCTCCCCCCTCCCATTCCCCACATGTCCTTTCACATATATTGATAGGGAACATATTTGTGATGTGCCATATAGGATGCGATGCTTACCATTGCTCACCTACCTCCCCATGGCACTTTAACACAACCATACCCATATATTACTCTGCCACAGTTACCTCCCCTACACAGGTGTCAAATCCTTGCCACTCCACCACAAACCCCTTACTACCATTTCCTCCATCTACCCAGCCTACATGATAAAAGGTTAATATAAGTACATTGGTAGCTGCAGCCAGATATCCTATGTAGACATGATAAAAGGTCTATGCATATATATATATATATAGCTAAGAATTACAAAGGATACAATCCAGCCGATATTCAACATTTTTTTTTACTATCCAGGAATGGCTCCTGGCCGGTTAAATAGCACTTCACCAGCAAAACACTAATATTCTGCGTGATATAGCCAGTTATCTCTGTGAATCTGTGAATAGTCAAACACTGGCCGACTAAGTTTAGTGGCCACTATGGATTGAAATTCCATGTGTAAAGGGGAAAAGGATAGTGAAAGGAGTGTACTACCGTCTGCCTGGCCAGGACGAACAGACGGATGCAGAAATGTTAAAGGAAATTAGGAAAGCAAACAAACTGGGCATCACAATAATAATGGTTGATTTCAATTAACCCGATATTGACTGGGTAAATGTAACATTGGGGCACGCTAGGGAGGTAAAATTCCTTGATGAAATCAAGGCCTACTTTATGGAGCAGCTGGAACAGGAGCCGACGAGAGAAGGAAAAATTCTAGACCTAGTCCTTAGTGGAGCGCATGATGTGATGCGGGAGGTAATGGTGCTGGGGCCACTTGATAACAGTGATCATAATATGATCGGATTTGATATTAGCTTTGAAGTAAGTATACATAGGAAATCAAATACGTTAGTGTTTAACTTTAAAAAAGACTATGATAAAATGAGAAGAATGGTGAAAAAAAAAATTTATAGGAGTGGCTGTGAGGGTCAAAACTTTACATCAGGCGTGGATGCTGTTCAAAAACACTATCCTGGAAGCCCAGGCCAAATATATTCCGCGTATTAAAAAAGGAGGACGGAAGACCAAACGACAGCCGGCATGGTTAAAAAGTGAGGTGAAGGAAGCTATTAGAGCTAAAAGAAAATCCTTCAGAAAATGGAAGAAGGAACCGACTGAAAATAAGAAACAGCATAAGGAATGTCAAGTCAAATGCAAAGCGCTGATAAGGAAGGCTAAGAGGGACTTAAAAAAAAAGATTGCGTTGAAGGCAAAAACACATAGTAAAACTTTTTTTAGTTATATTAAAAGCAGGAAGCTGGCAAAAGAATTGGATGGACCGCTAGATGACCGAGGAGTAAAAGGGACAATCAGGGAAGACAAAGCTGTAGCGGAGAGATTAAATGAATTCTTTGCTTCGGTCTTCACCGAGGAAGATTTGAGTGGGATACCGGTGCCAGAAATGGTATTTGAAGCTGACGAGTCAGAGAAAGTTAATGAATTCTCTGTAAACCTGGAGGATATAATGGGGCAGTTCTACAAACTGAAGAGTAGCAAATCTCCTGGACCAGATGGTATTCATCCCAGAGTACTGATAGAACTGAAAAATGAACTTGCGGAGCTATTGTTAGCAATATGTAATTTATCCTTAAAATTGAGCATGGTACCGGAAGATTGGAGGGTGGCCAATGTAAAGCCAATTTTTAAAAAAGGTTCCAGAGGAGATCTGGAAAATTATAGGCTGGTGAGTCTAACGTCAGTGCCGGGCAAAATGGTAGAGACTATTATAAACAACAAAATTACAGAGCACATTCAAAAGCATGGAATAATGAGATCAAAGTCAACATGGATTTAGTGAAGGGAAATCATGCCTCACCAATCTACTACATTTCTTTGAAGGGGTGATCAAACATGTGGATAAAGGTGAGCCGGTTGATATTGTGTATTTGGATTTTCAGAAGGCGTTTTACAAAGTACCTCTTGAAAGACTCCAGAGGAAATTGGAGAATCATTGGATAGGAGGTAGTGTTCTATTGTGGATTAAAAACTGGTTAAAACATAGAAAACAGAGAGTAGGGTTAAATGGTCATTATTCTGAATGGAGAAGGGTAGTTAGTGGGGTTCCCCAGGGGTCTGTGCTGGGAGCGCTGCTTTTTAACATATTTATAAATGACCTAGAGATGGGAGTAACTAGTGAGGTAATTAAATTTGTTGATGACACAAAGTTATTCAAAGTCGTTAAATCGTGGGAGGATTGTGAAAAATTACAAGAGGACCTTACGAGACTGGGAGACTGGGCGTCTAAATGGCAGATGACGTTTAATGTGAGCAAGTGCAAAGTGATGCACGTGGGAAAGAGGAACCCAAATTATAGCTACGTCATGCAAGGTTCCACGTTAGGAGTCACAGACCAAGAAAGGGATCTTGGTGTCGTCGTTGATGATACGTTGAAACCTTCTGCTCAGTGTGCTGCTGCAGCTAAGAAAGCAAATAGAATGTTAGGTATTATTAGGAAAGGAATGGAAAACAAAAATGAGGATGTTATAATGCCTTTGTATTGCTCCATGGTGTGACCACACCTCGAATATTGTGTTCAATTCTGGTCGCCGCATCTCAAAAAAGATATAGTGGAATTAGAAAAGGTACAGAGAAGGGCAACGAAAATGATAAAGGGGATGGGACGACTTCCCTATGAGGAAAGGCTAAAGCGGTTAGGGCTCTTCTGCTTGGAAAAAAGGTGGCTGAGGGGAGATATGATAGAGGTCTATAAAATAATGAATGAAGTTGAACGGGCAGATGTGAAGCGTCTGTTTACGTTTTCCAAAAATACTAGGACTAGGGGGCATGCGATGAAGCTACAATGTAGTAAATTTAAAATGAATTGGAGAAAATTTTTCTTCACTCAACGTGTAATTAAACTCTGGAATTCATTGCCAGAGAATGTGGTAAAGGCGGTTAGCTTAGCAGAGTTTTAAAAAGGTTTGGGCGGCTTCCTAAAGAAAAAGTCCATAGACCGTTATTAAATTGACTGGGGGAAAATCCACTATTTCTGGGATAAGCAGTATAGAATGTTTTGTACTTTTTTGGGATCTTGCCAGGTATTTGTGACCTGGATTGGCCACTGTTGGAAACAGGATGCTGGGCTTGATGGACCTTTGGTCTTTCCCAGTATGGCAATACTTATGTACTTATGGACCTCCTAAATAGCAATCTTATCTTTGGCCGCTATAAACTTAACCAGCTGATTAAGTTTGAGCTGGCCAAAACCCCTGAGATATTCAATGCTGGTCACTGGAAACAGCCCGGCATTGAATATCCGGTGTCAGCACTGATCGTGACATTTATATAGGTCTCAATATCGTGCCCAATTTGTCCAGCAGATATAGCAGACCATAAAACCTGTGTTGCCTGCTGGAGGGATGTACAGCTGCAGACTGTGCTTTTCATTCACAAGTCAACAGAACTGTACATTGTCCCAGCTCAGTCTTTACAAATGCCTTGCAGTTTTCCACCCTGATGATGCTGCAGTAGGAACCCTAACAGAAGGATAAGGGTCCAAGAAGTGTAATGGACCCTCCCAAGAGCAGGATTTAGAGATCAAGGAGGGCCTTGCAGGAATGATATAAGAGGAGTGAACAGCTCCAGGAGGAGGTCAAGGTGGAGGATGCCATAGAATGGGAGCTCAGCAGCCCTGGGAAGATACCAACTGGGCTGCTTTAATAAGTTGTCTGCGGGTGCTTGCGGGCAATTGGTCAAATTTGGTGTTGGAATGAGGCTAGGTGCATCTCAAGCTTCATTATGGCTCCAGATTTGACCAATAGGAGGGTGAGGTGAGTGTTGAGATCATCAGCTGATGACTCATCATCAACTCTGTGAGAGGTGGCAGCAACGGAGAGCCGAGCAGTGACCACATGGGATTTCAGCAAGAGAAGAGCAAGCATAGCTTGTCACAGCAGTGACCACGGGGGACAGACTCCCCCCTGCTGCTCCTCAGAGAGCTTGGACTATTTTGGGCTCCTTTCGGGTGCGGATTGGACAGAGTTTTTTTTTAAATCTGGCAACAGGGGAAGATCTATTAGTAAAGGTTGCCATCGACATATCTGGCAGCATAACAGCCTGCTTAGGGCTGATATCTGTGGATTCCAACAGGATGTGTGAGCAGTGTTCTACATTGGATCAAAGATTATCAGACATCAGGACTAAGCTACATACTCTGAAATGAACCCTGGCATTGTGACAGGATCCACGGTAGCAAGCATACACAAACATTTTAATAACTGGGGCATTGTAGACATCTGCAGTGTTGAGGGAATGAAAGAATGTTCTGTTCCTGTAGACGATCTGCATGTGATCTTATGGCTATGTGGGTGCATTCAGTAGCTCTGAGCATAAAGGGGAAGTGTGCCAACTCATAGAATTCTGTCACTGTTTTGATGTTGCTGCTGTTCTTGTTCAGAGAAGTGAATATATTGAATGTCTCTCCTGAGAAAAGCCTGTAAAAAGTGAGCAATGCAGGGTAAGGTGGCTGGCTTGTTAAGGCCTGCAGTGACCTTGAAGGGTATCTGGATGGATATGGTGGTGAGAAATACCAAGGCTATGGTAACCTTCAGGTGTATTAGCAGGGCTTGGTCCCTCCATGCAGTGGCTTGTAGGTCTGCCTCCAGCTGGTTGCACAGGTGTAATATTGTTTCCTTATCAAATCTGAACCTATGGCATGTCCATAAACTGTATTCTGGACCTGTACAGGTGTCGTCCTCCTTCTATATTGCCTCTCTGTCCTCTGAGCCAGTGATCACAGGAGCACCATTTCACTTCCACTCATGGTTGTCATCACCACCAGCACACAGCACCCACAACCACCAGTACACAGCACCACCACCATCAGCAATGGCAGATGGAGAGGTAATAATACACAAATATCCAGGAATACAAATTTAAAAAATAATATAAAAATTGTGAAAGTGCTCAGAAATAATCAGTGTCCCATATTGATTAAAAAAAAACACATTCAGGCACCTTATCTCAATCATTGCACAAGGGTTGCATCCATAAAACAACAGAGTAATATATTGGTAGAAGATCTGTACAATAGTATATAGTTCATAGTCCTATAACAGATAAAGATTCAAAAATATCAGTATATAAATCTCATGGCATAGCTAAAA
The DNA here is from genome assembly GCF_901765095.1 of Microcaecilia unicolor. Lineage (NCBI taxonomy): Eukaryota > Metazoa > Chordata > Amphibia > Gymnophiona > Siphonopidae > Microcaecilia > Microcaecilia unicolor. The sequence goes on from NC_044032.1 coordinate 118,361,616, forward strand.
AAAACTATACAGATATATAATGTTCAGTCCAAAACATTACACCAAATAAAAGGTCAAACTTATCTTGTGCACTGCTTCAGCTTTAAAAAATCCCTGAGATTCAAAGGTGACTCAGAATGTGGAATAACAATCCCAACGAGGATCCAGGTTTCACCACTCACTGCAGCTTCTTCAGGGGGAAACATCAAACAGCAACTGAAGAACAGAAAATTCTTTATTAGAGACAAAAATATATCTATAAAACAACAAAATATATCACAGGTCACATTAAAAGGGCTCCACCACCCAGCGTTCTCCAAAATAACTGTGAAAAAACGCCAACCTCATTCTGAAAAAGACAAAAAACTTCTGACGTCGGTTCAAATAGCAAACCAATCACACACAGAGACAAACACAGGCATAGAGAAAGAGAAACAAAGGCAGAAATAGTGCTGTAAAGAGAGTACTGGGAAGGTAGGTGGATTTAGTGGCAGAGAAGATCTTAAGGAGACAGGGTCAGAAGGGAGCAGAGTGGATGGGAATGTGCGTGTAGATGCTTCAGGAAGGGTAAGTGAGGACAGAGAGCAGGATAGTTTGAAGATGAGTGAGGACTGACCACACACTGTGACATCAGACAACAGGGACAAATACCATCTGATCCTTGTAGGACAAAAGAGTCATCTTCTTCCCATTCTGGCTTGTATAAATAGCAGGCGTGGATGTGGGTGCAGATTTCTGGTGATGCATGCTTATGGAAACATCAAATGCATATACTTTCCAGTCCCACCCAGTGAACACCCATTTTTTGCCCCCAAAATGCTCTTTGTGATAGTGCTTTCTTGTGAGTGCCATCTCCTATATACCCACATATTTTTGGAGTGGAGGAGTAGCCTAGTGGTTAGTACTGTGGACCTGCATCCTGGCGAACTGAGTTCAATTCCTACTGCAGCTCCTTGTGACTTTGGGCAAGTCACTTAACCCTCCATTGCCCCTGGTACAAAATAAGTACCTGAATACATGTAAACCACTTTGAATGTAGTTGCAAAAACCTCAGAAAGGCAGTATATCAAGTCCCATTTCCCTTTTCCTATTTGAGAATGTTGCTACTATTGGAGATTCTAGATGGAATGTTGCTACTATTTGAGATTCTACATGGAATGTTGCTATTCCACTAGCAACATTCCATGTATAAGCCTGCCCTTGCAGATCAGCAACACAGCTGCATTGCTGATCTGCAAGGGAAGGCTTCTACATGGAATGTTGCTAGTGGAGGAGTAGCCTAGTGGTTAGTGCAGTGGACTTTGATCCTGGGGAACTGAGTTCAATTCCTACTGCAGCTCCTTGTGACTTTGGGCAAGTCACTTAACCCTCCATTGCCCCTGGTACAAAATAAGTGCCTAAATACATGTAAACCACTTTGAATGTAGTTGCAAAAACCTCAGAAAGGCAGTATATCAAGTCCCTTTTCCTATTTGAGAATGTTGCTACTATTGGAGATTCTAGATGGAATGTTGCTACTATTGAGATTCTACATGGAATGTTGCTATTCCACTAGCAACATTCCATGTAGAAGCCTGCCCTTGCAGATCAGCAACACAGCTGCATTGCTGATCTGCAAGGGCAGGCTTCTACATGGAATGTTGCTAGTGGAGGAATAGCCTAGTAGTTAGAGCAGTGGATTTTGATCCTGGGGAACTGAGTTTTAATTCCTACTGCAGCTCCTTGTGACTTTGGGCAAGTCACTTAACCCTCCATTGCCCCTGGTACAAAATAAGTACCTGAATATATGTAAACCATTTTGAATGTAGTTGCAAAAACCTCAGAAAGGTGGTATATCAAGTCCCATTTCCCTTCCCCTTTATAGAATCATGCTTGGCACAATCACCGTGCATTTAGGTGCCCATAGAGCAATCTCAGCACATATTTGGTGCCTAACGTATAGAATTACATCCAAAATGTCAAAATTGTGCTTTTATTTACCCTTAATACATGCTAGTAATGGCTCACTTTAAATGGTAGCCTATCCATTTACTTTTAGGAACACACATTCAGTGGCCCTATTTAAACAGCTAGGTTGCCTGGAAATTCAGCAAAAATAAGTGGATGAGTCATTCACTTCTCTATATGCAGCAGCTACCTCGCTGAATATTGACTTCCAAGTTCTGCATCGCATTGGTGGTTAGGAATGGATGTAGTGAAAGACAGAAACCCAGAGACAAGAACAGTATTCTGGGATTACTGTAGAGGGCTTTTACACTGGAGAAAAAAATCATTAGGATAGTCATTACTGCAGTGCTAAATTCACAGTTTATTTCACAATGATCTCGACCTTCTGAATCTATGGATTTTCTTTCAGTCATACATTTTTCCAACCCATCAGAAAGCACAACATTTAACGGATCTATATGTGTGCTGCCCTTTGAAATGATAATTGCTGGACCCACTAGGCAGCCATCAGAGCCCTTTCAAAGTGACTTTCTGCAACAGCCCTCTCAGAAAGCGGCTCATGAAGAGATGCACCAACTTCTTCCCTTGTCTCTGTAGGTTTTCACTTCTATTTTTCCAATTTTACAAGAAACATTGTAAAGAGCAGACCTTCTAAAATCACAGAGCTCTGATTTCAAAAGATTATTTCCAGAGGCAGTGACTTAAAATACAACCCATGGATACATTTAGAATGTCATATACACTCTAATAATGTAGTAAACATAACCTATTTCATGACTCTTTGACCGGAATCAGTTTTAAAGTTAGAGTAAGTTCTGGTATACAGAATATTTAGACCCATATGTATACATTAATTAAAGGAATGTGGAGGAGGAGAAGGGAATCCGAGAAAATAACAAAGCTGCAGTCTATGCATGCAATGATTTTTCATTCTGCTTCGCTTCAGCTCTGCCCCTGCAACAGAGGATCTAATCAATCTGCCGGCTATTAAGTTTGTTAATTGATAATGCATACTAATTAGGCTGTGCGCAGTTACTTAAGAGACTTTGCTAAGGTGATTGTAGGCACAAGTCCAAATGGAGTTTAAAGTATTCTGTGTGAGGTTAAAACCTATCAACCAGAATAGATGGATTTTATATTATAAAGAAGGCAATAACATACTCATAAGTATTTAATGTATTACACTATTATCCATTGTTGAAATTGTAACTCTACCAAAGAATAAAAAAAATAAAAGAAGAATAGCAAATTGCAATTTGGAAAGTGCGTACTTTCAGTGTGATGCAATGGTGTATTGTAGGTTCAGGCTCCATTGGAAGGGCAAGCTTCAGTGTGGTTTGGTAGAGTGAGAGAAGGGTGTGTGGGAAAGAAGGAGTATATATGATGAATGTGTGTGCTTGTGTGTGTGCATGAGCGTTGTTGTGGTGAAGGTGGTGGTGGGGATGATGTATTATGGGGGTGTTTGATGGGATGTGTTTGGTGTGTTTATTTGGGCTGTGCTGATTCTGTGATTGGTGCATGTATCTCTGTGGGGTCATTGGGTGTATGTGCTTTGTGTGTTTAGGATCTGTTTGGAAGCTGTACGTATGTGTGTGTATGTGTAGTGGAGTGGTATGTGAGTGTGTGTGTGTGTTGCGTATCTGTGTGTGCCTGGGAATGGAGTTTATATTAGTGTATGTGTGTGTGTTTGGGGAGGATCTGTTTGGAAGCAGTGTGTCTGGAGGCTGAGCATGTATGTGTGTGTGTATGTGTGTGTGTGTGTATTGGGTATCTGTGTGTCCCTGGGGAGAGAGTTTATAATAGTGTTTGTCTGTCTGGACGAAGTGTGTGTGTAAGGTGGGGGTGGTGTATGTGGGGGATATATATGTGTGGGGTGTGTTGAAGTATACGTCTATCTGGAACGTTCTGGCTATGTGTGTTGTCATCATGTTGCCCCGGTGGCCCCACTCCAGCTCCTCTCCTCCACTCCCGAATGCTGGGTTCCTCGGTTCCACTCTGCAGCCTTGATGCAGTCCTTGAATAGCTCCATAAATCCCTTTACCTTCAGGACCCCTTCCCCCCTTTTTCTCTTTATGCAGTACTGAGACTTGCTCTATTTCTCCCATTTAGAGTTCCACACTCGTCAGGGTCACTCCTTAAATGAAGGCAGGGTTCCCCCAGGCTCAGCCAATCTCTGCAATCTTTATAGTTGGCATGCCTCCCCTTCTCACAGAGCCTTTTATTTCTCCCCCCTCAGTGCATCTGAAACACAATTCTTTTACTCTAAGAAAAAAGTCCTCTTTCCAGGGCACAGACTGTATAAGTCTGCCCAGCACTATCCCCGCCTCCCAACCACCAGCCCCGCCTCCCACCACCAGTTCTGGCACAGATCGTATAAGTCTGCACAGCACTATCCCCGCCTCCCAACCACCAGCCCCGTCTCCCACCACCGGTTCTGGCACAGACCGTATAAGTCTGCCCAGCACTATCCCCACCTCCCAACCACCAGTCCCGCCTCCCACCACCAGCTCTGGCACAGATCGTATAAGTCTGCCCAGCACCATCCCCGCTCCTGCCACGGCTCTGCCACCCAATCTCGGCTAAGCTCCTTAGAATCCATTCCTTCTGAACAGAATTCCTTTATGTTTATCCCACGCATGTTTGAATTCCTTTACCGTTTTCATTTCCACCACCTCCCGCGGGAGGGCATTCCAAGCATCCACTACTCTCTCTGTGAAAAAATACTTCCTGACATTTTTCTTCAGTCTGCCCCCCTTCAATCTCATTTCATGTCCTCTCGTTCTACCGCCTTCGCATCTCCGGAAAGGAACACAAGGGCAGAGTCAGGCAGACTTCTATGGTCTATGTCCCAGAAACACCAAAGAAAGGCCATAAGCAAGGTAAGGTATACACATATGAGTTTGTCTTGGGCAGACTGGATGGACCATGCAGGTCTTTTTCTGCCGTCATCTACTATGTTACTATATTATGTTCATTGTTGATTTAAATCTTGAATTGATAATGAATGTGACTGTTGGGCAGACTGGATGGACCATTCAGGTCTTTATCTGCTGTAACATACTATGTTACTATCAATAAACCTACAGTTCCTCTTTTTTATTTATTTATTTATTTGCTGCATTTGTATCCCACATTTTCCCACCTCTTTGCAGGCTCAATGTGGCTTACATTATGCAGTAATGGCGATTACCATTACCGGAATGAAAAATACAGAGTATTATGCATTTAAAGTACAGAAAATATAATATAAGTTAGACATGAATAGATATTCAATTCATTAAAACATTCAATAATGTCAATGAGATTAAAGTAAACAAATAAAAAGAGTTCAATGTTAACTTGTTCTTGTAAAGTTGTGAGGTCAGTTCATTTAAGAAGGGTCCAAATGATAGGTCTCTTTGAACAGTTTTAAACCCCAATCTTTAAATCATCAAACCACAGAACAAAAATAATGTTCAGTTATTCAGAGAAATGTTCTCTTCTCTCAGAACTTCTCAGAGAGAATGTTACCTGGGACCTTTCCTCTCTATATAGTTTTGATTCTAAGGGGACTGCTTCAAACAGACCCTTTGAAGCTAACACAGTAATCAGATTGCCCTAGTAACCTTTACAGCTATTCTACCTTTCTCACAGTATCTTAGTTAACACATAATTCAGGTCAGTAGCAGTGCTACCTCTCCTGCAGCCAAGGAACATAAAATAACTTTTTTTAAAGGCAAGGTTTAAACCCTGCTGCTATCCTTTTTAATGCTCTTGGCTTTAAGTTTCTACCTCTAGAATAAAGTTTCAGTTAAAACTATGGGGAAAAGAGTTGTACACTATGAAAACTAGTTAATAAAGCTTGCTGTTTTTTAAAAGACTGAACTAGGCCCTGCTGTGCCTTCTAGAGGCTATCTGTTAATGCTGTAAGCTGTGGTAGAAAGTTCAAGTTTCAAAATTATGTGGAAAAGGCTATGGAGACTAAAGATTTTTTTTTAATTCTAATTGTCTTTATCAATAAACCTACAATTCCTCTTTTAAACCCCAACTTGTATTTACTTTCCTAACAAAGAGAGGTGCTGCCCTTAAAATATGCCCTTTCAATTTTGCCCCCTGCTTTTCTACTATTAACTCCTTGAAGTATTTCCCCATCTTGACAAAATTAGTTTTCCTGAAGTTTGGATCCTTGCTTTTGAATGAACCGTCTTTATCTATGTCCTAATTCCAAACCACTCTATCTGGTGATCATATTATTCCAAACCACTCTGTCTGGTGATCACCTGGCAGCTGCAGGTGGCTGATGAAAACAACAGTGAGGAATGAAGCAGTAGAAAAGTTGATCAGGCCCATTGGAAAGGGTGAAGAATGAGGAATGACTTTTTGGTGCCCTTAAGCTTTAGCATCCTGAGTTGGTGCCTCAATGGTCTGCTTCTTAAAAGTTTAGGAGGTAATATTCAGCTGGCAATAGTCAGCATTAAATATCCAAGTATGTGTGGATGGCTGGCACTTAACCGGATAAATGCTGATATTCACCCCTTAATGGGATAAGATAAACTGGACAAAGATAGAACTGCTATTTGCATGGTCCTATTTGCCCTGTCAACTGGTCAAAGGCTGAATATTGGCACTTATTTTGTTAAGTGTTGGCTCTGCCTTGACTGCCCTGGACCACCCCACCATAGCTGGCTTCAGCTTTAGCATTTAGAGGAGATATTCAGCTACACTATCCTGGTAAATGACACTGAATATTCCCTTGAAGCCCAGTCAGTGAGAGTTAACCAGATAGCCTCTTTTAACTGGTTAACTTACTTTGAATATCGATCCCTGAAGGTCTAATTGTGCAGGAAACCAAAGGCAGGCATTGTGAGCTGAATGAGGGTATAAGTGGCAACATACCAATCAGTTTTTGAGTTTAGGTAAGGAAGCCAAACACACTGCCTAATAGCCTGAAACTAAAGTGTCAAAAGTTTAAACTGGAAATGATATTTGATGGGAAGACAATGGAGTGTTCTAAGAACAGAGTAATATGTTGAAATCTACGGAAATCTTAAATAATATTTCAACACAGTTTGGGACTATTTGCAACCAAGATCCAACCAAGACCTGCATGATCATTATAAGATCATTCTGTTCTAAATGAGGGCAGAGGCTACAGACCACATGAAATTTGGCAAATGTTTTCTAGGAAGTCGCAGTAAAAATCCTGCCCAAAAGCGATACTGCTGGGGATGAAGCCATGAGGAGGAATTGAGAAAGGATGTCAATTAAGAAGCCATTGACGTCTCACATACTTTGCATATCAGTGCGTTCTACTCCCGCATTAAAAATATTTTTATTTTTTGGTGTGGGAGGCATGTCTTGTGGCGGAGAGTAGACATGCCTGGTACTAATCTGGTAACATGGATGCATTACCACACGCTGTCCAATTGGCACAGGAGTAGCGTGGGAGCCCTTACCACCTTCTAAATAGGTGCCGGTAAGGGCTCCAACGGTAATGGCTAAATGGGAAATTAGCATGTGTCCATTAAAAAAATATGGAAAGGTGACCATTTTACCACTGCGCTAAAAGTGGCCACAGTGCACAGAAAACCCACACGCTGACAACAGCGCTGGTCACTTTCTAGCGCAGCTTGGTAAAAGGATCCCTTAATTTGCCAAGGAAGCCTAAATTGTCAATTTGCCTATTATTAGCAGGGACAGATTCGTCTAATGAAGAATTCTAAACAACTAGCTAAATGATGGCTGATTTGAAGCAGGGAGGACAGAGACCAGCCTGCAGAAAAAGATTAGTCACATAGGTAAGCTAAGAGTTTACCTTCTGTATTTTTCAACAGTGTCAATGGAAGAGCATAGACTGCATGCACAATAATACAAGGAGTATAACAATGAGAACTAAGGACCTGCAAAATAATAATTTCCTTAAGAATAACACTGTTGTTAATTTAAATTATAAAGTAACATTAAGGTACACAGTACTGACAGAAGGATAGAAAGACATGTAAACTATAGAAACAGGCTTTTCAACAACTATAGAAAACAGGCTTTTCAACATACCAAGCAAACAATGAATAGACAATTAATCACAGAATACTGTAGAACCCCTGTTCCAAAAATTAACAATTTGAGAGGTGATGGAAAGGATAGCATGCTCACTAAAACCTGGTTTCAGCTGAAACCCTTTGATAATGCTACCCAAGTGGACTTCTAACGTTAGACAGAGCTTGCTAGAACTCAAAGCTAATTGGCTCATTTTAATCCACAGTTTTCTGCAAATGGAGCCAACCATTTGTCTGTTCACTTATTAGAGTGAACCAGCAGAACTGCCATAGTCAAGCAATAATAAGAGCTGTAGGAATTAAGCCTCGTACCATTAATGTATATTGAATATTTTTTTTAAACTTGAATACAGAAGAAAGGGAAAAGCAAACTCTTAGTGAGAATGCAGAAAGGTATAAACAGAAGAGGAAAGTGGGCTGAAAATCAGCAGATGCAACTTAATGCAGAAGGATGTGATATATAGTAATTTAATGCATTTTGTGAACATGATTATAGAATAAAAATATACAGGAACACAAATTTATAGAGAGTTAATTTCCAGATTTCACCATGACTCATGTCTAGCTTGTTTGTGTGTACAAATACTGAGAAACAATTACAGATATATATCAAATAAACTATAAATAGTACAGGAAGTAATTTAAGAAGAATGTTATGTTGTTCTTCTTTCTTGTAATATGTCATGTTCTGGCATTATTTCTGGTCTATAACTAATAATATTTACTTTTACACTGTACTAAAAAAAACACTGTCTCTGGAAAAAGGTCTGATTTTCAATGTAATAAAACGATGGTTTTCAAAGACAGAGACCCAAGTTTTACTTTAGGACCCCAACACAACTGTAAAAATCTCCTGGTTCAAGGCTCTATTCTCAAGTTGAAATGGAGTCAAGAATATCTCCCATGGAAGACAATAGTTGCAAGGGATACATGGAATAGCCCTCCAAAAGTTTTATCTATCTATGGGGTCCTTTTACTAAGCTGTTGTAAAAAGTGGCCTTAGTGTGCCCTTGAGTGGGGTTTTCCTGTGTGCTAAAGCCATTTTTTACCACAGTAGTAAAATGGCTGATTTTCCAGTTTTTGTATTAACGGGATGATCAACCACATGAAGTAGAGGAACACCAGTCACTACGACTGTAGAAGAGGAAAACAAAAGGAGCAGGGTAGAAGGGTTGGCACTTCCAAAAGCACAAGGGAGAGCAGATGATCCTTATATACATTTATTGGAGATATATCAAATAGACTCAACACAGCACCATGTTTCATCACTGAAGTGCCTGCTTCAGGAGTCTGAGTAAAATATGTCCTGGGACCTCTTCTTTTCTCCATCTACACTTCTTCCCTTGGTACTCTGATCTCATCCCATGGTTTTTGGTACCATCTTTATGCTGATGACTCCCAGATCTACCTCTCCACACCAGAAATCTCAGCAGGAATTCAGACCGAAGTATCAGTCTGTCTGTCTGTCTGACATTGTCGACTGGATGTCTCACTGCTATCTGAAACTAAACATGATCAAGTCTGAGCTTCTTATTTTTCCCCCTAAACCAACCTCTCCTCTTCCCCCATTCTCTATTTTTGTGGATAACACTCTCATCCTCCCTGTCTCATCAGCTTGTAACCTTGGGGTCATCTTCGAGTCCTCTCTCTCCTTCTCTGAACATATTCAGCAGACTGCTAAAACTTGTCATTCCTTTCTCTATAATATCACCAAAATTTGCCTTTCCTTTCTGATCACACTACCAGAACCCTTATCCACACTCTTATCACCTCTCGCTTAGACTATTGCAACTTGCTTCTCACAGGTCTCCCACTTAGCCATCTCTCTCACCTTCAATCTGTTCAAAATTCTGCCGCACGACTTATATTCTGCCAGTGTTACTATGCTCATATTAGTCCTCTCCTCAAGTCACTTCACTGGCTCCCTATCCATTTCTGCATGCAGTTCAAACTCCTCTTATTGACTTATAACTGCTTTCACTCTCCAGCTCCTTAGTACCTCTCCACTCTCATCTTTCCCTATACTCCTCCCCGGGAACTCCATTCACTGGGTAAATCTCTCTTATCTGCATCCTTCACCTCCACCGCTAACTCCAGACTCTGGTTTATACTAGTTTTCTATCAAGTTGTATACTTGTTTTTTTATATATATTATCTATGGTGAAAGACTTTTTAAGCTGCATACTTGCTTCCCAAGTGAAAAAGGTAACATCCTACTCACCCCCATACCTAAGGATGCAAAGAAAAATGCAAATGAACTAATGAACTATAGACCAGTAGCATCCATTCCCTTAATTACCACAGTAACAGAAGGCATAGTGACCAAACAACTCACAGACTATATAACCAAGTTCTCGATATTACATGATTCTCAATCAGGATTTCGTTCTAATCACAGTACTGAAACTGTACTAGTCACGCTTATGAATAAATTCAAACAATTGATAGCAAACGGCAACAACATTCTACTGCTACAATTCGACATGTCAAGTGCATTCGACATGGTTGACCATGGAATTTTATTGCACATCCTTGAATATTTCGGAATTGGAGGCAACGTTCTCAACTGGTTCAAAGGGTTCCTCACTACACGCTCATATCAAGTGACTTCAAATTCGATTACATCAGCGACATGGAAACCTGTATGTGGAGTTCCACAGGGATCCCCCCTCTCACCGACCATATTCAATCTAATGATGACACCCTTGGCCAAATTACTATCGAATCAGAACCTAAACCCATATATATATGCTGACGATGTAACGATCTTCATCCCATTCCATGAAGATTTAAGGGAAATCTCCAATGAAATCAAGCAAAGCCTACATATTATGAATTCCTGGGCAGATGCATTTCAGCTGAAACTCAATGCTGAGAAAGCCCAATGCCTGGTACTCACCTCGCAATACAATAAGAATAAATTTACCACCATCAATACACCCAAACTAAATCTACCAATTTCGGACACCCTGAAAATCCTCGGAATCACCATTGATCGACATCTAACACTTGAGAACCATGCAAATAACATAACCAAAAAGATGTTTCATTCAATGTGGAAACTGAAAAGAGTTAGACCATTCTTCCCAAGGATTGTCTTCCTCAATCTGGTACAATCACTGGTACTCAGTCACCTGGACTATTGTAACTCACTCTACGCTGGCTGTAAAGAACAAATACTCAAAAAACTTCAGACAGCTCAGAATACGGCAGCCAGACTAATATTTGGCACACCAAAATACGAAAGCGCGAAACCCTTATGAGAAAAACTACACTGGCTTCCACTAAAAGAATGCATCACGTTCAAACTTTGCACTTTAGTCCATAAAATCATCCATGGTAACGCCCCAGCCTACATGTCAGATCTAATAGAACTACCACCCAGGAACGCAAAAAAATCTTCCCGTACACCCCTCATTCTTCATCCTCCGAAATGCAAGGGTTTGAAATACAAATCAATGCATGCATCTACCTTTTCCTTTACAAGCACGCAGCTCTGGAATGCGCTACCACGCAACCTGAAAACGATCTATGGACTGACCAATTTCCGAAAACTATTAAAAACCTATCTCTTCGACAAGATTTATCACAATGATCAACATGCAAATGTATAATCTTCTGAACTTCTAACACTGTCTTATAATGTCTTTTGCTTTCTAGCACTGTCTTATAATGTCTTTTGCTTTAACACCATTATATAATTCACCACCATGTAACACAAATCTTCTATAAACCTAATGTATATGCACTCCTATTTCCAGTACCCATGTAAGCCACATTGAGCCTGCAAAGAGGTGGGATAATGTGGGATACAAATGCAATAAATAAATTATCCATGGTTATGCTCTTATTATTTAATTTTACATCTAGTTTTATTTCTGTTTTTATTATTGATTAAGTTGTTATGTTTTATATGTGTTTTGTTACTATTGAAGAAAATTAATATATTCAACACCAATTCAAGCATAGTTGGTCATGCTGAATATACGTTTCATACGGTGACTGTTACTAGCTATACATACAGGTCTACATTCCGTAAATGGCACTGAAAAAAGGCACCAAACAAAATCTGTGCAGAACGCCATTCTATAAATGACAATCTGAGTTGTGTAAAACAAACAAAATAGCAGAGGTGAACAAACAAAATGTCTCACACCAAAAGGCGCCACCAATTCCTTTAATAAATCTTCAATAGACTTGAAACAAATCATGTTTCAGCCTAAAAGGCCTGCATCAGGAGTCTAAAATATAATAACAAATATAGTACTGAATAAAAATGTAAATATAACAAAAATAAAAATACATTCCATAATCAAATAAATATATCAAACATTTAACACAAATTATTCAAGAAGAAGAGAAGGGGACACCAGCTACGTTGATAGTCTCTTTTGTTCTGGAACCCGACCGTGATTGGATACTTAAGCAATTTTTCTGGCATAGAGATGAACTCTTTATGAATAATAAAATCAGGATTTTTCCTGATATAGCGAGAACGACACAAAAGAGACGTCAAGCATTTCTAAAGCTTCTTGCTAGAGTTTTACAGTTGGGAGGACTATACTGATTAAATTTTCCCTGTACATGTGTCTTAAAAATTAAATCAGTCAAATATATTTTTTATGATCCTTCTCACCTGAGTGCATTTCGATTTCAAGATGATTGTTACCCCTAAACAACAACTAACAGTCCCATCTACATCTACTCCGTAATAGGATATTAGGCCCATTAGCATATCTTCTTTCTCTAGATATGTTGGTAATATTTTCTTCAAAAAATTATATTTTATTTTATTTCCTTGAAAACAATCTTTAACTTGATTTCATGAAATTGTACCTTGTTTTTCTCTCAAACTGTGGACTGGAAATGGATATGATAAGAAACGTATTTCTTTACTTTCGAAGTGAGTGGTAATAATGTATAATCTGTTCCATTTTTTTTCATCACAAGAGATTTCTTGTGATTATTATTAATACTTATAAATAAATAAAAGCAAAATATAAATAAATAAATAAATCAAACAAATCAATCAATAAAAAAAATATATGTCTACTTTCATGTTAGTCAGTATTTTATAAAAGGCCAGGGGTTAACAACTATTAGGGTCCCAAAGGCCAAGTCAGGTTGTGTTAATTGGATGTTAACAAGCAATTATCAGCACTAATTGGCATTAATTGAGATTTATGTGCACAACTCGTTAAGTGTATTCTATAATGTGGTGCAATACTAAGTTGCATAGTTGAAAATGGGGAATGATTATGGGAAGGGCAGGGGCATTTCTACAATCTATGCGCATTATTAGAGAATACACCATCTGTGCCTAATTTAGATGTCAGGGTTTATGCCAAGTAAAACATGGCCTAAATGGATACGGCCAAATTTGGTCACATGGAGAGCTGCTCAGCGTATTCTAATATTGCATGGAAATTTAAGCTGATTCAATAAAATTTAGGCGTACTTTAGAGAATATGGCTAGGTGTATTCTTTTTCTGTGTAGATTTTTCAGGCACCATATATAGAATCTAGCCCACAATGGGCTTCTTAGCACTTAGCGCATGCTAATGTCCGTCAACACACACTTAAGGGCTCTTTTACAAAGGTGCGTAGAGGCATCCAGCATGCGCCAAATCGGCATTACCGCCCAGCTACCACATGCCCCGGTCGGTAATTCCAAATTTGGTGCATGCCAAAAACACGCAGTAGAAAATAATTTTCTATTTTCTACTGCGGGAGTGTTCGTGGTGGTAATTGGCACATGCTAGACTGTTACCGCACGGGTAACCTGTGAGCCCTAAGTCAATGGGTGGCATTAAGGGCTCAGGCCATAAATAGACATGCGCTGGTTTTCATGTTTCCGCACGTCCATTTCCCCGTCAAAGCCCCCCTTTTTTTCAGATGCGGTAGAGAAATGGTCCAGCACGCATCCAATACACAAGCCCACACTACTGCAGGCCACCTTTTTTTTTTTTTAATTTAATTTTACATTATTCATCAAGCATTTCAACTTGAACAGAAAAGGTACTTCATCAAGAGAAAAACAAAAACAAATAAATCCATATAAATTCAAAATTATAGTTTACCAGATTTAAGTACTCTCAAGTCCTCTATTTTGTGATCCAAGATTTACACAAGTGGAATATTTAAAGAAATATAATAAGAATTATTAAACCTGTCTAAACAAAGAGTTCCTAATTCAATCATAGCTCTATTTATGTTAATATTATCCTCAAGATCTTCTAGCAACAAGAAATTCTGTAAGGTGTAAAGATTCATAAAAAACATACTTTAAAACAGTGGAAATCATGAAATCAAATAGTGATTTATCCTCATCAGAAAGAGAATGGTTTAGAGAAATAGCTTTCCAAATTATGGGACCCTTTTACTAAAGCATAGCACAAGCTTAGGGACCCTTTTACAAAGGCATGTCAAAAGGTGCCCTGCAGGGCTAACCCTATGGACTTGTGGTGGACTGTGTGTCCAAAGGAGAGAAGCAGGCTGAAAATCCTGGGATGATCCAAGATGGCGGAAAGAACCTGACGCTGATCTCCGCGTTCCTTGTTCAGCCTTGAGTGGCTTGGTTTGTTTCCTCGTTATGCCGAAATGCAGAGGGAAATCGGCAGCCGCTGCTCCCCCAGGCCGACCTACTACTCTGCCTTCAGGTACATTAGATACCTTTCTGCGGAGATCCAGAGTTCAACAGAGGTCGGAGAATGGCACACTTGCGACGCCTGGAATAGGTGGAAGCTCTGAGACGCCGCTAGTGCATGACATCTCTCTAAGCCCTAACCTGCGTGCTCGTCCCCCGCAGTCCCTGGGCATTCTTTCTCCGCCGGCGGCGGCATCTCCTCTGCAACCAGGAAGTGTTTCAGCAGTGGAGCCACGGGGGAACATAATAAACTCGCCGGAGAATAAAAGTGCTGAAGGGAGTTTTAGCAATGTCTTACAAACTTTCCCGACAGCAAGGGACCCCACTGTTTCGCAACCTTCATCAGGAGAAATATCAAAAACAAAAAATGTTTTTTCTTTTCTTTTCAATCCATCGCGAACAATGGTTCAGAAAATGGCGGACGTTCAAATAGGACGCCGACATCATGGCTCCACCCATTAGATGTTACATCACAAACTATTTTATCCAATTATGTTCTTGAAGCATCTTGATTTAAAAATGACGCGCCACAACTTAATCAGAACTTAAAGGGACATTGTCAAAAAGCAAAACCCAGAACTAACAAAATAAACAACCCGAAACCTTAATTCAATATAATTGCTAACACATAATGCAATAAAGAATTTGAGCATAAGTCCTCATATGAATCAAAAAAGATTTTAGAAAAATGCTTCCCATTCCATGGGTCCATTCAATCCATTCGGATGAATTGTTTGTAAATAATAGACCCATTTTTGTTCTTTTTGATGAAGGATGCGTGAAATGTCACCTCTTCTATTGTTATTCTTAAGTTGTTCTATAACTAGACACCGCAGCTCCATGAAGTCATGATTTTTATCCAAACAATATTTAGCCAAAGGCATATGGATTTTTCTGGACTGAATACCATGCTTGTGTTCAGATAATCTTACCTTGATCATACGTTTAGTTTGCCCTATGTAGTGCAATCCACAAGGGCACGTAATCATATAAATCACTGCTTTTGACGTGCAGGAAGTGTTACTCTTCAAAAAAATCCATTTCTGTTTTGCCTTATCCCAAAACTTGTTGGTTTCTTCCATCACTGCACACATGACACATTCCCCACATTTCTTGTGTCCAGACATTTCATCTTGATTGCGATCACTAACAGTTCTAACATCGGGATGAAATAAAACCTCAGATAAATTTGCTCGTCTAGAGTATGATATCATGCATTTCTGTCTAGCAAAAACCTCATGGGTGGACAATATTTTCCAATTCTTATAAATGATATTGGCAACTCTGGACGACAGTGATGTATATTGCATAATACAAACAATTTTTTGTTGTTTCTCTTCTTGGTGCTTCTGAAGTTTAGATTCCAATAAATGTTCACGGTGATTATAAAGAGCTCTTTTATGAGCATGCTTTACAATCTTGGTGGGATATCCTCTCTCTATCAATTTGTCTTTTAATCGAACAGCAGAATGTTTATATTTCTGTGAAGTATCACAAATGCGTCTATAGCGCAAAAATTGCGCAAATGGAAGATTATTCCTTATGTGCATAGGGTGCATGCTCTCGTAAGACAGAAGAGAATTACGATCAGTGGGTTTTGTGAAAACATCAGTTTCTAGCTTGTCACTGTTTCTAGTGATCTTTACATCAAGGAAACTAATTTCACTTATGTGGGCTGTATGTTGAAATTTAATGGTGGGGTGACATGCATTCAAATCTGTCAAAAATAAATCCAACATTTCTAATGTAGAGTCCCATATTATGAAAATGTCGTCAATAAACCTCCACCAACATCTCGCATGCTGATATCGAGGAAGTTTATAAATCACATTTTCCTCTAAGTGAGCCATGAATAAATTGGTGACTGTAGGTGCAAAAGCTGCTCCCATAGCAATGCCAGATAGTTGCAAAAAAAGTTCCCCATTAAACAGAAAATAGTTGTTAAATAAAGCTAACTTCAGTAACTTTAGTAAAAATTCTGTGAGAACAGTCACTGGTTTTGGACGACGTTCTAGAGCTTGTTCCATCACTCTCAGTGCCTCATATTGAGGAATAGCGGTATATAAGGATTGAACATCCAGTGTAACCAAAAATCCAATTTTATTTTGAGATGGTAAAGCTTCCAGCTTCTTTAGAAAGTGAGTCGTGTCTTTAACGTATGACTCAATATCAATGACTAACGGAGCTAGAAAGCCATCAATGTATTTGCATGATCTTTCTAATAGCGAATCTCGGGCAGACACTATAGGTCTGCCCGGAGGTTCAATGAGAGTTTTATGAATCTTCGGAAGTAAATAAAATATCGGAATCTTGGCATTCTTGTGATTCAAATAAGTCATTTCGTTTTTGGTCAAAAAACCTAGTTGAAAAGCCCCAGTAGTAATTTCTAACACTTTCTCCAGGAGGCTATCCGTGGGATCACTCTCCATCCTACAATAAGTGTTTGTGTCATCCAATTGTTTGTTCGCTTCTCTAATATAATCATTTTTATGGAGGATAACAACAGCTCTTCCTTTATCAGCACGACGGATGACAATTTCTGTATCATCAGATAGAGATTGAATAGCTTTCCTTTCTTCAATGGAGACATTATGGTTGACATAAACATGCTGTTGTTCCAGCTGATGTAAGTCTTTCATGATATGTCTCTGGAAGGTATCTATCACTGGATCAATCTTTCCAGGAGGAGACCATTTACTTTTTTGATATACTGTAGAATATCCTTTACGTTGTGAATCATCTTCTAAAAAAAAAGCTTTTAATCATAAAGTTCTGATAAATTTAGCAATATCGACCCTAGTTTGAAAGGGATCGTATGTCATAGTAGGAACAAATGACAAACCTTTACTAAGCACTTGTATCTGTATTTTGGAAAAGCTTTTGTTAGTCAAATTAATTACAGGGAGTCTTCCCTTTTGCGTGGTCTCCCTCGTGGTCTGGACTGCTCGAATGTCACAGTTGCTCTTCCTCGATTCCTTCTGGTGCCTCTCCCTCGTCCTCTTGTTCTCATATATGTCGACCCCGATTTAGGATCTTCTTCTCCACTCGAAGTACTGGAGGATAATTCACCGCGGGGTTTATCAGTGTCACTAATCTCTTGTCCCCCCTGATTTTTCATCCAAATATAGACGAACCCATCTGAATAATCTTTTTTATCTCTAGTTATCTTCCTATGTTAATACCCAATTCCACCAAATGTAAATGTATAAATTCAAGTTGACTTTCCAGTGATTGACCACCAACTTTTTACCGCAGTGGGTTAAAGGCTGTCTTTTTTTCTGGAAATGAAATGGCCATACAGTAAATGAACCACTTACCGTATGGCCATTTTGGGGGGGAGCACTTACCGTCACACACTGAGGTAGTGGTAAGGGCTCCTGCACTAACCTTGCAGTAACCGGGCAGCAATTACTGCCGGGTAAACACCAGTGCTACAAAAATAGAAAATATTTTTGTAGTACTAGAAATGGAACATGCTGGGGGTAGGAACTACCGCCGGGCTCCTGTGATAGCTCAATGGCAATTCCGGATTGGCAGCCTGTTGCTGTGCGCCAACCTTTTAGTAAAAGGGCCCCTAAATTAGCTGCCAATTGCATACTGACATCATTTGAAATCTTCTCCTATTTGGTCATTCCTACCATTATGAGCCTAATAAAACCATCTTTTATTGTTATTTTATTGTATATTTAGACTCCTGAGGCAGGCACTTATGCTGAAACACAGTGTCATGTCGAGTCCTACATTTTTATATAGAATAAAGAGCATATTTCTCCCATATGTCTCCTTGGCTTTTTAGAAGAAGTCTTGTTGATCATGCTACTCCTCTGTCTTAACTTCGCTTGTCTGTGGCAGATCTAGTTTCTCCACTTCGGTGGTCAACCCCTGCCTAATAAAACCAAGGCACCACTATGTTCATCTTTGGACTTTCCCCGTAACTCTATAAAGGTTGCCAAAAATTATGTGTGCAAATTTGGGTGCGTGCCCAATTTGAACATGTATTTTAAGTGGATAATGAACCAATTAATGCAAATAACTGGCTTTTTAACAAGCAATTATTGGTACTAATTATAATTAAAAGATATTTATACATATATATTTAGGCATGGGATTTGCACTTTAATTTTGCATGTGGCCTCAAAACGGGGGCGCTGAAATGGGTGTTTTGGGGTAAAGTGTAGGCCTGGTTTTGAGTTATGCATGTAATTGGGGCATCGTGTGTAAACTTATGCATGGTTATTTGCACCAGATTTTCATTGGTGCAAACAGTGGCATCTAAATTTATATGCAATCCCAGCGCCTAAGCGCTATTCTATAAACTGCGCTTAACTTTAAGTGCGGCTTATAGAATAGGGGGAAAAAAAGAGAGAAAAGCAAGCATTATTAACTAGTTTCCATAATGTACAACCCTTTCCCCATAGATTTAAACTGAAATTTTCTCTAGAGATAGAAACTTAACAGCCAAAGAACATTAAAAATGATTGTAGCAAGGCTCACATTTTGTTGTAAAAGACAGTTATGTTCTGTCCTTTGGCTGCTGGAGAGCTAACA
Organism: Microcaecilia unicolor; assembly: GCF_901765095.1. NCBI lineage: Eukaryota > Metazoa > Chordata > Amphibia > Gymnophiona > Siphonopidae > Microcaecilia > Microcaecilia unicolor. The sequence continues at coordinate 118,380,771 of NC_044032.1, forward strand.
CTGCTACTGAACTGAATTAGGTGTTAATTAAGCTGTGAGGAAGTCGAATATTTGCAAAGGTTATTAAGAGCGATCTGATTATTGAGTTAGCTTGAAAAGGTCTATTTGAAGCAGTTACCTTAGATTCAAAACTATATAAAGAGGAAAGGTCCCACTTAACTTTCTTTCTGAGAAGTCCTGAAAAAAGAGGACATTTCTCTGGTAAGTGAATATTATTTTGCTCTGTGCTTTGGGAACGTAAAGATTAGGGTTTAAAGGAGGAATTGTAGGTTATAAGTAGTAGTAGTATTGAAAGGCAGAATAAAAATATAAAAAAGCAAACTTTATCAACTAGTCTCCATACTCTTTTCCCCCTAGTTTTAAACATTGAACTTTGTACCACAGCATTAACAGATAGCCTCACAGCAGGACCTAGTTTAGTCTTCACCAGGGAATGCACTATCCTCTCACACCAAGGATATATCTCTGAGAACGTCTACTAAGGTGGGAAGGGCTAGGACAGCTGTTGTAGTTGGTGATTTAATCATTAGGCATGTCGGTAGCTTGGCATGTAGGTAGCTTGGTGGCTGCTGGACGTAAGGATTGCCTGGTCACTTGCCTGCCTGGTTCAAAGGTGGTGGACCTCACACGTCACCTAGACAGGATCTTAGATAGTACTGGGGAGGAGCCAGCTGTCTTGGTACATATGGGTACCAATGATATAGGAAAATGTTGGAGGGAGCTTCTGGTAGCCAAATTTAAGATCTTAGGTAGAAAGCTGAAGTCCAGATCCTCCAGAGTAGCATTTTCAGAGATGCTTCCTGTTCCACACACAGGACCTAAAAGGCAGGCAGAGCTCCGAAGTCTCAATGCGTGGTTGAGACAATGGTGCAGGGATGAGGGATTTAGATTTGTCAGGAACTGGGTGACATTCTGGGAAAGAGGGAGACTGTTCCAAAAGAATGGGCTCCACCTCAACCATGATGGAACCAGGCTACTGGTGCTAACTTTTAAAAAGGAGATAGAGCAGCTTTTAAAGTAAAATTGGGGGGGGGGGGGGGGGGGGGTAGCTGACAGCCACCTGGGAGTGCATGGTTTGCTGTGGAGTATCCTCGAAGGATACTATTGAAACAGGACATTTAGGGAATCCCAGTAGAGAGGTTTAAACAATGCTGAAAGAAGTCAACTGTGCTTAATAAGAGAGCAGGATAAAGGATACACATTATCCCCTTCAACTTCTAAGCAGATTGTAGATACTAGAAAAAAACACAATTTGAAGTGTCTATATACAAATGCTAGAAGCCTAAAAAATAAGATGGGAGAGTTAGAGTATATAGCACTAAATGATGAGGTAGCTATAATAGGCATCTTAGAGACTTGGTGGAAAGAGGATAATCAATGGGACACTGTGTAAACAGGGTACAAATTGTATCACAATGATAAAGAGGATCAAATTGGAAGGTGGGGGGGGGGGGGTGTGCTATATGTTAAAGAGGGAATTGAGTCAAATAAAATAAACATAGTAACATAGTAGATGACGGCAGAAAAAGACCTGCATGGTCCATCCAGTCTGCCCAAGATAAACTCATGTGTATACCTTACCTTGATTTGTACCTGTCTTTCTCAGGGCACAGACCGTATAAGTCTGCCCAGCAGTTTTTCCTGCCTCCCAACCTCCTGTCCCGCCTCCCATCACCGGCTCTGGCACAGACCATATAAGTCTGCCCTCCCCTATTCTCGCCTCCGAACCACCAACCCCTCTTCCCCCCACCTGCTCCACATGAAACAGATAGCAGCATGGAATCATTATAGATAGAAATTCCATGCATAAAAGGAAGGCATATTCTTGAAAGACTGTACTACTGTCCTCCGGGACAGAACAAACAGACAGATGAAGAAATGTTTACAGAGATTAGGAAAGCTGACAATGCTATAATAATGGGTGATTTCAATTATCCTAATATTGACTGGATAAATATTATATCAGGGAGTGCCATGGAGATAAAATTTCTAGATGTAATAAACGACTGCTTCTTGGAGCAATTGGTTCAGGAACTGACAAGAGGGGGAGCCATTTTGGATCTGGTGCTTGGTGGCATACAGTGCATACTGAGAGAAGTGGTGGTGTTGGGTCTCCTGAGAAACAGTGATCATAACATGATCAAATTTGAGCTACTATCTGGGATGATCCCACAAAGGAAATTTACTGTAGCTGTATTTAATTTTCAAAAGGGTGACTATAATAAAATGAAGAAAATGGTTAAAAAGAAACTAAAAGGATCAGCTACTAAGGTTAGGACACTAACTCAGGCGTGGATGTTATTCAAAAATACCATCTTGGAAGCCCAGTCCAGATGCATTCCACGTACTTGCAACGGTGGAGAAGAGAAAATGACAGCCAGCATGTTTAAAAGGTGAAGTAAAAGAGGCTATTACAGCCAAAGGATTGTCTTTCAAAGAATGGAAAAAAGACCCAAATGAAAAAAATAAGAAGCAACTTAAACACTGGCAAGTCAGATGCAAAGCATTAATAAAGAAGGTTAAAAGAGAATATGAAGAGAAACTTGCCTCAGAATTAACAACTTTTTCAGATACGTCAGAAGCAGAAAGCCTGCAAGGGAATCCGTGGGACCATTAGATCACGGAGGAGCAAAAGGGGTGCTTAGGGAGGACAAGGCCATAGCGGAGAAACTGAATTAATTCTTTGCTTCAGTCTTTACGGAAGAAGATATAAGAGATCTACCTGTACAGTGATTGGAATGTATCAGTTTCTGAAAGTTATATCTGCTTTCTTTATTTTGCACAGTACCGGAGGACATGAATCACTGTTTCTCTTTCTCTGGTGTTGCACTATATGCAAATTCTGGTTTCTTGAGGATTTAATTTAATTTTTGTGTACATATTTCTATTCTTAGTTTGTGGTTTCTTATTCTATAGGTGGTGAGGGATGTATCTGTATTCTGTTTGTGTGAAAAAGGTATTGATTGTCCATTTAGGAGTGATATGTATTAATCCGGCTTATTTAGTTTTCCTAATGATGTATTGATGTTCTACTGCCCACTGCAATATTTACTGTGCTACCTTTTCTTTGGTAGGCCCTTGTTGTGTGATTTCTAAAAGTTAGTGTATTATGGTATGGTAGAATGCCTTATAGGTCTTGAGTGATTTTTGCAGGGTTTTGTATTGATTCATAATATGTCTTGTAATGGATTTTAGATTTGGATTTAGTTCACACCTGTCTTCGTAGTTAGTCAAGGTGAGCTACATTCAGGTACAGGAGGTATTTTCCTGTCCCTGGACGGCTTATGGTCTAAGATTGTATATGAGGTAATGAGGTAATGGAGAGTTAAATGACTTGCCAAGTGACATTGATAGTTGAACCCTGACTTCACTAGTCCTTTCCCTGTTGCTCTAACCATTAGATACAGTTAATACAGATAATGCATATACTAAACATGTTTAGTAGCTCAGCAATAAACTAAAAGCCAGTTGATCTGAAGCCTGGTGGTCATTTGGCAACCCACCAAAAACCTTCACACTCTCCCTCCATTCAGAGGGGATCCTCCAGCCACAGGAGATTGCCTGTGGGCAGGACCTTCAGCCTCCATCTCTCTCTCTCTCTCTCTCTCCATCCCTCTACCCACTCCCAGGCATACACCGGCCACAGGAGATTGTACTTTCTCCTGCGGGCAGGACCTTCAGTATCCATCCATTCATCCATCCATCCATCCATCTCTCTCTCTCTCTCTCTCTCTCTCTTTCTCTGTCTCTCTCACCCTACCTCTGAGGCATACACAGTGCTGCTGAATATCACAACATGGTCAACAGGAAGATGCTGGGGCTAGGGTCGACTGAGATCCAAATGTTAAAGTAACCTGCATATGTTTCCAGAATATTGCAATATTGTTCTGTTTAATATGTTGTATTATTTTGGTGTATTGTTTTCATTTCTTTTGTCACATAATTCCCTGGAGTGTATTCAATGTGAATATTACCATTAGTAACAGAGATACTAGCAAGGGAGGCACCACCACAGGGACACAGTGGAGGGATACTTCCCTGCTGTGTTCAAAAGTGACCCATTTACTGCCAATATAGGTGTCACCCCCCCATCCCACCCCTTCCTAGCCCTAGCCCTACCCTGTCTTGGCCCTCTTTAGCCTCCCCAAACATCTGAGTCACCGATCGCCTATGTTGTAGTTATTGCCAGAAATGTATGGAGGTGGAGCCGTGATGGACCCAGAAGTTATGCGGGCACTGGAGAAATTCATTGCTGGTGCCCGCATACTGAATTTGGCAAGATGGACCACAGAAAAGGAAGTCCTCACTTTGTCTAGTTAGGTATGTGGGTACAGCACTGAATATCAGATATACCTGGATAACTTCCAGGTGCCACTACAGACCTGGCCTGGCATTGAATATATTTTAGCTGGTGGCAGGCAGCATTTAGAACAAATACAACCACCGGCTGAATATTGACCCAATAGTAAATAAGCATTGTTGAGAATAATGGGGCTTGTGTTATTTAAACCTCCAATAAGGAGTCACACACTATTAGTGAAACTACAACCTCCAATAAGGACTGAGAGTCAATTTTGATGTTTACATCATTTACATATTTTAAATTTGAAAAAGTTACAAAAAAACTGTTTAAATATTATAAATATATGTCACTTTTGGCATCACATCATAAAAAATAGTTGAGAGCTTTTAAGACCAGTGAAAGAAGTTTGAACTGCTTTAGAGTCAAAAGAAAAGTTATATGAGGGTATTTTTGTCTTGCAGTTTCTGAGCGGGTTCCCCCCCCCCCCCCCCCCCCACTAAATAGCATGTGACTCTCAGTCCTCATTATTGAAGGTTGTAGTTTCACTTATAGTATGACTAAGTTTGTCTGTATCATTTCTGGGCTTGTGTTATTTAGCAGCATAGTAAATGAGTAAAATATGTAAGAACAAAAGAAACTAACTTAGGCATAAGGACAGTCAGTTCAGTTTTCTGGTCTACTTTTTATACTTTTTTGAAAAGTGTCTTCTTGCTGCTCAACCTTCATTTTTTGGGACTTAGCATTATACTCTATTGAAATCATTCTTCCAGTGACAGCTGGTTTTAATTGAGTCATAATTCTCTATAAGGTTTTTAAAGATATTTCTGAGGGACTCAAAGTTATTCATCTCAGTCATAGCGTTCATAGAACCAATTTCTTGTTTAACTACCTTACAGGTAGGAATCATACAGTAGCTATTTTCAGATCCAGTACTTAACAAAATTGTCTTATCCCAGGCATGGCACTATCCACCTTTCCAGACAAACCCATCACTGATGGTACCATCGCCTCTGCCATCTTGATCACTGCTGCAGACATTTTGGACATGTCATCTTTGCTACTGCAGTGGTGAAGCTCTTTCTGGACTGCTCTGTTGAGATCTCTCTGGGCTACTATCCAGTACAAAATTTGTACGCCAAAATTGTGCATTTATGTTTAACATGGGAAAATTCTGGAGCCCCTGAACCTATTTTGATCTGTGCCTAAAGGGATGTAATGGAGGATGGAGCTGTTTGCTTGCCACTGAGTGTAGACTTCCCTATCCTGTTTTCTTTTTCTTTTCTTTTTTTTATTTTTTGGAAGGAATTACATAATACTCTAGAGAAGGGGGAAATTACATAATACCCTAGACTGAAGGGAGAAAAAAGATCTGCCAGTAGGTAGGCTGTACTGAGAGTGCCTAGGAGAAGAGCCGGTATTGGAGGAGGGGGTAGGGATAGGATATTCTGGGTTCCCAGGCTACAGGGAAACCATGTCTGTCTGAAGCTGAGAAAGTCGCAACCTGCCAGTGGGCTTTAGAGCCCCATCCCACATTTTTTCTCCAGGCCCTAGCATGTCTAAGGGGGCAGGGAGTCAGTCAAGGGAAGCTGACTTTCTACATGGCTGGTTAGGTTTTTAGAAGAACAGATGATTATTTTAGCCAGGAAAAAGTTTGGAGATGTTCACAGACCAAGAGATGACCTGGAGGAAGAGCCAGTGGATAGTTTGTAGACATTCATCAGAGATCTGAAGGCACTTAAAGTAACATAGTAAATGTTGGCAAAGACCTGTACAGTCCACTCAACAAGGTGTATAGAGTTGTATCTGGGACTGCACAGTTTCCACTTCTTCATAATTAGACACTGGCATCATAATCAGATGAGTCCTAATGTTCTTCATGGAGTCCAGCTGCAGGAGTATTTTTTGTGGTTTACTTCAACATAGAGGTGTATTTTCAAAGCACTTAAACTTACAAAGTTACGTGGTAATCTATGGAACCTTGTAAGTCTAAGGGACCCTTTTTCAAAAGCATGCTAGTATCAGTCAGCATTTAGTTTAAGAGGTTTTCTGTCTATCCAAGACTATTTGGTACAGTCTTATCCATTAATTAAACTATTCTTATAGCAACCCTGAAATATGTACATATCTATATCTCCTCCAGTCCATCACCCATCCCTTTGGGCTGCATAAAACAAGGCTCAGTTCTGACCTGGTGACACCTCCTCTCGGAGGAGCACCAACTCCTTCTCTACAACCTTCCTTCTCCATCTTCATCCCCAGATCCACTCCACTATGGGCTCTGGGCTACTTGCTATCTGGGATGAAGTCTGGGTATGCTGGTACTCAACTCCTCCTCACCTTCGCTTTCCCACCTCTTCACAGATGTCTCTACTATGGCTAGGCCTCCCAGTCCTGAACTGGTCTGTGGCCTTTCTGTTTTCAGTGACTCTGACCCAGCCACCTTCATCCTCTCTGGGCCTTCCCCTGAGGAACTTGCTATAATAGATTCTGCCTGTCTCCACTCCGGGATACTCATCCAAATGTAGCTCTGATCCCATCCAGCGGGTTTCTCTCTCTCCACCTCTCCCAGAGCCGGGGCTTCCCGGGCAGGGGTCACCTCACTGTCCTCTCTCTGATAAAACCCCATGCTGCAAGCCTAGCAGCATAACCGCACCAGGCTGGTTCACTCCGGTACGTGTACCTGGGCAGATGACTTGGCCCAAGTTTACTCCACCCTCCACTGCCAGCTCAATGACTGCACAAAAATGATGCACCATCTCCTCGACTCGATCTTTGTCACTAGCAACTACAAACTCCAACTCCTCTACACAATCCATGCACTCCTCTCTGGTTTGACCACCGCCCTTGTGCACTGCGGGTGACATCACACGAGTCAGTTATACAATCAAAACTTGATCCCAGTATTCCACACAGTGATTAACAATCTGGTGCACTTTCCTGCATTCCCCCACTGCAAGTGCAGGAATGGCGGCCATGAAGTTCCCTTGGATCTTTCCCACCACTTTCCCCAGGTGCTCAAAGTTCAGATGTTATCTCTCAGGTCTACCTGGCAGTTGGTATGGCCACTTTGCTTGGTTCTTTCTAGATAGGAAATTTTAAATACATAGTTCTCAATCAAGCAGTCTTTCTCCATATAGGCAATACTCTGTAAGTCCCAGATCTGTGTCCACAGTCTCTCTGGGCTTTTTTATTGCCCCACGCCTCACTTCTCCAGTATCAGAAAATCAAATCTGTAAACCTTGGTCCAAAAGAAAGTCTCTCCAGCTTAAATCCCATCACCTCACATTGGGCACCATTTTGTGTAATTCGGGTCTCACCAACCAGCTCAGTTCTGACCAACCCAGGCCACAAAAGAAACTTTTTCACAACTGACTCTTCACACACAATTCTGTCTTTCTCACTTGAGCTTGGTTGTAGGCCGGGGCCGGATAAAGATCCAGAAGGCCGTAGGATGTTAAGCTGGGCTTTATTCTGAGCATCCTCGAACAGTCTAGTAGTAGGCTCTTCACTCTTTCTCAAGGAATACTTGCCACACCAAGGAGTTATCTTTTATGCAAATTTTACTGATCTCTGTAACAGGCAGTTAATCCAAACTCCGCAATTCTCTATGTACAGTCAGCATTTAGTTTAAGAGGTTTTCTGTCCATCCAAGACTATTCGGTACAGTCTTTTCCACTAACTAAACAATTTCTTATAGCAATCATGAAATATGTACCTCTCTACAACTCCTCCAGACAATCACCCATCCCTTTGGGTGGTATAATCCAAGGCTGTGCTGGTAGCATTGGTTGTCACCAGCAAACTCCTCCAGGATCAGACCTCTCTCCAGAGATGCACATCGCTGAGCTGTTCTCTCTGGCCTTGAACAGGCTCTTCCCTGCTCCTGCTTATAAGCTGGGCTCCTCTTGCCCACCCAGAGCACTCCTCTTAAACAGTTACTGCATTTGGCTGACAATAACTCCCCCTTGACTCAGCCTTAGGTTATCTGGCCTTTCCAGGATACCCCCTCTCCTCACGGGTTAGGATGGGAGTGAAGGCAACCAAAGACTTTGTGCACTCCCCATCCATAACATTTATTAACTCCTCCCAAATTGTCACTCAATAACTATATTTTGTGACGTCAGACACCATCGCTATACTCTTTGAACTATATTTTGTGATGTCAGATGTTATTGCTATACTCTTTGAAGATATATGAAAAGACTGCAGATGCTATTTGTGAGTTGTTGTTTTTTTTATTATAACTTGCAAGTTTTTTGTTATTTAGTCTGACTAATTCAGTCTTTGTCTTCTTTTAGTGGAGCTCTACCCTGAAGAAGGTTGCGAAACCTGGCCATGTTGGCAGAGGCTCCATTCCCTTTCTAAGCTAAGTAACTTTTGAATTGTTGATATAAGTACATAAGTATTGCCATACTGGGAAAGACCAAAGGTCCATCAAGCCCAGCATCCTGTTTCTAACAGTGGCCAATCCAGGTCACAAATAAAATGAGGGACAAATGAGGAGTATGCAGTGCTACATCAAGAAAGTGGTCATTGATAGCATGTGCATTGTGATACCTGAGGATCCCCTTACTAAAAAAATGTTTTAGTGTGAATATGAATACACTTGCAAGTTTAGTCGTATTTAAAAATTGATACTTTATGACTGTTTGCTGGGAAAATTAATTTTGTTATGTACTCATTAACTCGGAACATTTCCCTCTGCAACTTATCCAGGAAGCCCCCCCCCCCCCCCTTGGGCTAGATCCTTACCTCCCATAACTCAAAACCCTCCCCTCAGAGAATCTGAAAAGCTCTCTCATTATGACACTTAATAATCCCCAATTATAATGGAGGATTACATTAGCATCCCAGTTGGCAAGTACAAGCAATGCACAGCTTGGGTGAAAGAATATCATCACAGTCAGGGTTGTAAATGTGGGGAGCCCCAGGGCTCTGTTGACTGACATTTTAAATGATTATTTTGTGTGGTGACTCAATGCCACCTGGCGATTGGCATACATGGTGGTAACACCGCTACTGTTGTGGGTTCTGGATCCTTCCACAGACCTGTCCAGCACAAGAAACCCTGGGCTTCTCCCAGTACTTTTACTCGATGTGGCTTCCCTTGAAGCAGAAAAGTAACCCCAAAAGGAAAAAAACCATCTGTATATACTCCTGTTGCAGCAATTGCATGATTGGGTGAAATATGTGACGGTTTTGCAAAGTAGTAGTAGATAAATCTTGAACGAGGTTGACATCTACGCCATGATAGGAAATGGCCCTGACTTTCCACGCTGCTAGAAAAATCTTGTCCTTGAGGGAGTAGGAGTGAAAGCATGCTATTATGTCACTCAGCTTATTATTTTTCAGAGTCCCCAGTGCCTGATGGGCTCTCTCAAGTACAATATCCTCTGCCATAGAGATTGAAAGGGTATAAAACATTGGAAAGTCCCACAAACTTTGGTAGCAAATGGCTTGCATTAGTGCAACGTAATCTTCCTCACCATTAGGTTCCGGGAGGCCATGAAATCGAATGTTGGCCTGGTGGGCCTGATTTTCCAAATTGTCCAATTTGTCAGCCAGAGTGGTAAGTTGCCCTGAAGTAGTGTCCAGGCGATTATCAAGGGTAGTCAGATGATCTGCATGATCATTAATATGCAACTCTGCCTCCTCCATGCGCACTCCAAGATCTTCCATTTCACCTGGATGTCCTTTATGAACGCCTTCAACTCACCCAGTCATGTTACAGCATCAACCTGCAGGGCTGTTTTTAGATTTTGGAGCAATTGCTGTAAATCTTGTTTAGTGAGGGGCATCTGCGAGTCTCCCAACTCTGAGTCATGATCAACTGAGGAAAGTGGTAAGGTCCCTTCCTCCAAGAGGGGAACAAACTGATAGGCCCTGCAAGCGGCCACTGGGCTCCTCATGTGGCTGCAATGAGAAATACTGTTTAATCTCACTTGGACGACGCAGTGCCATTGTGCTGTTTTTTTCTCTGGAGCGACTAACTGGTAAGCTGTGAGAGGGAGTACAAATTTACCCAAAAAAGAGCTGGGATGCGCTACTGACACAAAAATTCAGGGGAAAGCAAAAGAAGCTTCAGGCTAGAGCTGCCATCGCATTGATGATGTCACTGGAAGTCCATCAAAATGTTCTTTTAAAAGAGGGATACTCTTAATGGCTCTGAATATTCCCATATAGTCTATTTCTAAGTAGTTTGCAGAAAAGCCACTGAGAAAAATTAGTTTTTATTTCAATGGATTTCTTTCCTTTATTTTTCATTTTACTATTATGAGTTTCATGAAAACATGATTAATATGCACTTATACCATATTTTTCTTTATGTTCAGCCAATGCACAAGCCTGAAGATTTTAAAAATTATTTTTAGAAATGATATTGTTTATCCTATGTCTTTTTCCAATATGTTCATAACACTTACTCCCCGACTTCACTTATTATCCATTAGAATTGTGAGTCATGCTTATTTTGAAAGGCACAGCATTTACAATATGTCCAATATATCTGCTGAGAAATATGCAGCACTCTAAAGCTATAAGTGGTATTCAACAAACAACTAATAAGTGAATTTATATAGAAACAATAATTTAGACTTATCAAATGATTGTATTAGCCTGCACTGAAAATATTTTGGAACATCTGTTTCTTAAAACCTGTTTGAAAAGGCAATTTACTGGAATGGGTTATTTTGACCCATGAATATAAACCTAATACAGTGCAATCCGCTTAAGTGCAAGGGTCTGGGACCAAAGAAATGCAGGAACAAAGGAAAGGGTGGGGAAGATAGGCTCTATCAAAACAATGGGGGAGACGTATAATTTAATTTAACAATGGTATTTATTGCAAATGGTTGACTCAACACAGCCGTGTTTCGGCGCCTTAGCGCCTTCTTCAGGAGTCTTCCAAAGGTATATTCAGTGTTTGGATGGTTAACACACTGGGAGAAAAAGCACTGAGGAATACACAATTCCTTCTTCCAAAGGTGTATTCAGTGTTTAGATGGTTAACACACTGGGAGATAAAGCACTGAGGAATACACAGTTCCTTCTCTTCAACGAGCAAATGGCGGTGCAGCGAGTCACAAAAAGTGGTTGCATGCAGTTAACCGGAGCGTGCACTTAACTGTTGTGACCCAAAGAAGCTTGACATCTGATAAACATATGTACAGTACTGTTTATTATTATACATACAGTATACAGTCTCCATTAACTGATGTTAGGCTTACTTGAAGTAATCAGTTATAGTCCTCTGTACACTATTAGGTCTGTGAGTACCATAGACTACGTCTGCCAGACAATAAAAACTGTCATAGCACTGACATCCAGTGGCCTCCAGATAGGCCCGCACGGTGTTGAGACTCTCCAGCGCTCTTGCAAAAGTGACAGGAGGAGATTGTTGAATTTTGTCAGCATGTGCCTCGCTGCTCATTTCATCATCTGTTTCATCATCAGCCATTGTTGCCTGCGTGTAGGCACATATCTCAACATCAGTGCTGTCGTCAGTTGTTTGTAGATCGTAATCAATAGCTACGTAGCGATGAAACTCCTCTTTAGTAACACCGGCTGGGATGTCAATAACCTGTTCATCTGATGCGTTTGCAACAGCTGCATCTGTTTCGTCCCTCTCTTCATCCTTAATAAAGCTTGCCCGCTTGTAGCAGTTCACAATGGTTGCCTGTGTAACATGATTCCAGGCTTCGTTCTGCATATGTAGGGAATCCAACAGTGATAGATTACTAGCCAGTTCAACAGCACGTTTATCCTTCCCAGTCTGGTCTTCCATAAAGCTCATCAGATGACATAGCACAAGAGCCTGATAATGTTTTTTGAAATTGGCTATTATGCCCTGATCCATAGGTTGGATCAGAGAGGTAGTGTTTGGTGGCAGGAAGACCACCTTGACGTTAGACAGCCTGACATCATCCCTGTGTGCAGCACAATTATCACAAAGCAACAAAATCTGACGCTTTTGTGCCCACATTCTAGTGTCTAACTTCTTTAACCACTGCTTCCAAATTTCCCCAGTCATCCATGAATTTGCGTTAGCCTCGTATGATACAGGAAGTCGCTTAACTTTCTTGAAGCAATGGTGCTGTTTGCTCTTTCCATTGACGAGGGGTTCCAACTTCTCACTCCCACCCATATTGCAGCAAAGGAGGATTGTCAGTCGGTCCTTCGATGTTTTACCTCCAGTAGTTTCGGCATGTTTGAATGCAAGTGTTCCATCAGGAATCGCTCGCCAGTAGAGACCATTTTCGCCAGCATTGAAAATGTCACAAGGTGCAAACTTGTTCAAGATGGTAGGAAGAACTGAAACAACCCAATTTTCAGCACCAAAGTCATCAACGTCTTGCTTCTCACCATGCTGTTTCTTGAATTTTATGCTGTTCCTCTCCTTCCATCTTTCCAACCATCCAACAATGGCTTTGAATTCAGTTAGTCCAAGACTTTCAGCTAGCTGGTTAGCTTTCTCCATAAGCAGTGGACCACTGACAGGAAACTGTCTGCTCCTGACATCTTCTACCTCCTCAGCATTTCCTGCCCGTTTTCATTTCTGTTGTGGATTTGTATTGTTTTGCCAGTCATCCAGAAGCTGGTCTTTCTGTTTCAAGACACGTGAAATTTGACTGGGATTGACATCATATTCTTTAGCAATAGATGCTTGACTTTGTTTGTTTTCTAATTTTTTAAGAACTTCTATTCATTCAGCCGACCCCAGTGTACACTCTAACAACATTCTTTCGCTTATTCTGCCTGTGGCAGTTAAAGGGGTGGTAAATTTGAAATCTCTTTGGTTGTCACGCAGCAATCGGCTTCCATATTCCTTGCGCGCGCTTATGCAGAGTTTTCCCTGCAGAGAAGCAGTCTTAAACCATGCATATAAGCGAATCTTGCACTTATCAGTGGTACGCTAAACCGAAGTTTGTCCCCATAGAAATTGATGGCGCCAAAAACGGGACCGAAGTACGGCATGCAGTTAAACAGAGCATGCGCTTATCTGACATGCACTTAAATGGCGTGCACTGTGTTATAAGCAATAAACAAGCAAGGTAATATTATACTGACAACCTAGGATACAGGGTATTTATTTTTTTTTTTCATTCATTCATTCTTGTATCCCACTGTTATCCAAAAACAAGTTTTGGTTCAACGTGGCTTACAATTTACAGTTATGTGAAGTTACAGTGGTGTATTACAGTTACAAAGTGGTGTGAGCATCATCTTCTACCAGCTATCGTCATTCCTTGAAAAGTCTCTAATCCTACCAAACAGGCTTCAGAAAACATCATAGTACAGAAACTATTCTTACTGCCTTTCATGATTTTATCAGAACTTCTTTAGGTTAACGATTCTTGGTGGTGGTTGTTTCCTTGGATCTTTCCTCTGCTTTCAACCTTGTTGATAACCACTTTTTTCTTTTGTATCTACATTCTATTGGCTTGACTGACACTGTATTGCAATAGTGCCAAAGCTATCTGACTAACCAAACCTACCAACTCTTTCATCACAATTCATATTCTTCTATTCTTCCCATCCTATCTGGAGTCCCACAAGGTTCAATTCTGGCCCCTGTCTTCTTCAACATTTTCCTTGCTCCACTTCTAACCCTCATCCAGTCCAATGGTTGTCTACCTTTTTGCTATGTGGACAATATCCACATTCTTTCCTATATCCCACCTAATCACACTGATCTTTCCAAGCTCAGTCTCTACCTCCAAAAAGCTTTGTCATGGCTGAGAGATCACCATTTATTCCTTTATACTAAGAATTGCAAAGTCATTTGCTTTGCTGACCTCCATACGGCCATTCCTCCTTCTCCACAGATTGATCAACTTTCTCTCTCCTATAAAGATTACATTAAAGTCCTAGATGTCTTCCTTGACTGTCAACTCACCTTCAAGTCTCAAATCAATGCCGCAGTCTGTTCTTCATTCTACACCCCATATCTGTTCTGTTTGCCCCTTTCTCCCATCCTCTGCTATTCACATTCTGCTCCTTGCCTTGGTCATCACATGTCTGGACTATTGCAAATCTCTCTAAACTGGTTTGCCACTACTCCATTAAATGCCTTCAGTTAATACAGTCTACAGTCATATGATTACTTCATAATGCACACCTGTTTGACCACATTACTCCATTCTTTCACTCTGAACACTGGCTGACTCTTTAGTCGATGTGGTAGTCAACAGTTGGCTTTCCTTCTCTCACCACATTTCTACAGTTGTGAAAAAGTCTTTCTTTATTCTGAGACAGATTAGGGTTGCCTGTTCACTCTTTGATCTACTGTTGCTTCGCTTGCTTGTCCACATTTTAGTAATCTTGCGCCTTGACTATTGTAATTCTCTTTTTCATGGTCTTCCTCTTTATTATTTATGCCTCTTACAGCTAATTCAGAATACCGCTGTCAAACTCATTCATGGGGCTAGAAATTTTGATAGTGTCACTTCTTTCTTGAAATCCGAACACTGGCTCCCCATCCAATATAGGATTATATTTAAGGTTCTAGTGCTATCACATCAAATTCTGCATGGAGACCAACGTTTTTGTTTAGATCTCTCCTTCCCTATGTACTCTCTGCACTCATCTAATCAGCATTTACTTTTCATCCCTTCACACCTGCAGATTCATTCACACTGTGTCAGATCTACCTGTTATCGGTGGTTGCCCCTACCCAACAGAACATTTTACCTTTGGATCTTCACTCTAAGCTTTCTTCCATAAGGCCTTTGGTATTGTCTAATCTGATCTATGGATCCTGTAACACAACTTCCTTGCTGAATATTGAGGCCCTGGTCTGGAACTGTTTGTTAATTTGTCCATCTCCTTTCTCCCCCCGCCATCCATCCTTTTGTCTTTTACTTAGAGTTAATTGAATCCCTATCCTCTGTCTCCTACCTTATAATTGTGAATTTGTAACCTAGTTTTCTTTTTTCATTTTATTTTTATTATATTTTTCAAATAATATAACAAAAATAAGACTTCGTTACAGAAAAATTATGAAGCTTAAGCAAGTAAACAACAAAAACTGAAAAATCATCATATAGAAAGCAATCTACCCTTGAGCAACAAAGTCCAAGCCCACTACTAGGGAGGAGAGACAACTAGGGAGGAGGGACAACAGAAAAATGAGGGATGATGTTAATTTAATAATACACCAGTAAACTTACTAAAGTGACTATATAGGCACATTACAAATCTATACTGTCAAATAATGCCCATATCAGCCCTCTTCTGAAGTCACTTCACTGGCTCCCTATCCGTTTCTGTATACAGTTCAAGCTTCTCTTATTGACTTATAAGTGCATTCACTCTGCTGCCCCTCACTACCTCTCCGCCCTCATCTCTCTCTACACTCCTTCCCAGGAACTCCATTCACTAGGACAGGGGTAGGCAACTCCGGTCCTCGAGAGCCGCAGGCAGGTCAGGTTTTCAGGATATCCACAATGAATATGCAGGAGATAGATTTGCATACCATGGAGGCAGTGCCTGCAAATCTATCTCCTGCATATTCATTGTGGATATCCTGAAAACCTGACCTGCCTGTGGCTCTCGAGGACCGGAGTTGCCTACCCCTGCACTAGGCAAATCTCTTCTAATTGCACCCTTCTCCTCCATCGCTAACTCCAGACTCCAATCCTTTTATCTCGCCGCACCTTATGCCTGGAATAGACTTCCTGAGCCATTACGTCAAGCTCCATCCCTGGCTGCCTTCAAATCTGGGCTAAAGGCTTACCTGTTTGATGCTGCTTTTAATTCCTAACTTGTCACCTGCTCGTAACCTTTATCTTGTCTCCCTCTCTTCAATAGTTCCCTTTCCCTATGTGTCCTATCTGTCTGTCCTACCCTTATCCCTTGTTTGTCCTGTCTTCTCTGTCCTGATTTAGATTGTAAGCTCTTTTGAGCAGGGATTGTCTTTTCTTCATGTTCAATTGTGAAGCGCTGCGTACGACTGGTAGCGCTGTAGAAATGATTTGTAGTAGTAGTAGAATAATTCTAGTAACTCCAGGATTCTATCATTAAGAAGGCTTTGGTAAGGCAACAACTTTATATGGGTCCAGAAATAATTTCATTTGTTTAGGGTCCCAGAAAACATTTAGTTTTATCATACATTTAGCAGGAAAACATAGAAAAAACTGACCACCAAGTGTCAGTATTTCCTGATGCATAGTAAGTAAAATTCTTCTTTGTTCCTGTGTCTGCCCAGAGACATCTGGAAACATTCAAATTCTTTGACCCGAAAACTCAGCCTGTTTCTTTATCAGACTCAAATATAAATGTAATGAGGAGAGTAGCTCTTTCTTTATCATCTAGAGATGTCTCTAAAAAAAGTTGTTAAATTTCAACTACTCCTTGTTCTCTTTGTTCGTCATTTCTCCTTTTAGAGGGCAAATATAATAACTTATGGAACAGTGGTATAACCACTTCTACAAGCCCAAATGTCTCCCAAAGATACTTCTTAAAAAAAAGGTCTTTAGCTGATATCATAGGGACCACTGGAAAATTAACTACTCTCAAATTCAAAGTCCGCCGTATTCTCCATAACATCCAATGTATTTAACTGTGCCATAAGATCACTAACAAAAGTGGCTTTCATGGTCTCAGTCTGTTTAATTCTATTTTCCATGTCCCTCAATTGCGCTCCTTGGGCTGGAGTAATAGCTTTTAAAGTTCTCACTTAGTCTTCCAATCTCCTCACTGACACCTCCAGGACATTCACTCTCCCACTCACAGTCTGCTCTAAAGATACCAATATGGTCCAGGTAGAGTTGAGGGTTACCTTCTCAGGCTTCACCAGCTTCAAAGAGCATGATGTTTTAGGGGGCCTCACTGGGCTGGAATGTCTCAAGCCTCCAGCGTCCCCCACTCCAAGCACTAGAATCTCCACTTTCTTTGCCGTACCTTGCTTGCTGATTCCTCCATAACAAGAGCGTCCGGGGTTAGCTGGCATTACCGCCAGTTCAACACTGATATCCAGGGTGCAAAATGAACCCACTGTGCCTCTAACCTCATCCCCTCCAAAGGCCTGATCGGGATTCTTGAAAGATGTTCTGGGCAGTAGAGGTGGACAACGGTCTCCCTGCTCTACTCCGACAATGAGGGACGCACCCGAAACTAAAGGTGCTGCAGACAACTCACGTAATCGTCTGTTGGATTCTCGGTAGAGAGTTCAACACCTTCTCCTTAACACCCCTTTTCCACTTCCCCATTCTAACTGCATTCCAGGAAAATGAAGCAACAATAAGGTAAACCAGGGTAAGAGCTCAGCACAGCACATCCTACTCAGTCGATAGCAGAGTGGCCTAGTGGTTAGAGCACTGGTCTTTTTTTTTAATGATAATCAATCTTACATTTATGCAATAAACATAAATCCACAAATCACAAAAAATATAAGCAATTATTAAACATGAGGAAAAAAAGAAAAAAAAGTCCATATTAGTCCACAATATGTAGATCCTGTTGGATTATTTGTAGTAAATAATTAGCAGATTTTAGTACACACAGCTTCAGCTTTAGAAATGTTAATTTCTTTCTTCATCTCTCTCTCATTCACCCCTGAATAATTCACTGCTGAGTCACTTTAAAGTTGAAGTAACAAAACATCTGTTTACTCACAGTTTGCAGTTAGATTATAATCAGACAGGCTTATATATACATATTACTATACATTTGTATTATCAGCTCCTTCCATGTGCTTAGATGGTAATGGATGCTCACACCACCATAGATCCTCTCAGGTTAGGAGAGATCATGAGCTCCATGTGCTCCATGTGCTGCATGTGCTGCATCTGCCCCCACAGGAAGTTGCATAGCTGTGTGACCTCTCTAAGTAATTCACATCAGAGGTCACAGAGTAATCACAGAGAAATAATAGGTGACAGGCAATGCATGTAAAATACAATTACATTCCAACAAACCCCTTCTCATGCATAACTGTCATGCAATTATTTATTCATACAAAGTCCAAGCTTTATACGCAGATTCACAAAATGTTCTCTGGGTAACGGTTTGGTCATGATGTCAGCTGTCATCTCACTGGTGTGACAATAGTGTAGACTGATGACCCCTTCTTTTGCCAACTCTCGCACGTTGTGGTATTTCGTTGCGATGTGCTTGGTGCGTGACTGAACCTTGTCATTTTGTGACAGTCGGATGCAGCTCTGATTATCTTCCATTAACTGGATTGGTCTCTTTTCAGCTATTCCAAAATCCAGCAAAAGTTTTTCAATCCACATCAGTTCTCTGCACGCTTCCGATACTGCCACATATTCAGCTTCTGTAGAAGACAAACTCACAATACTTTGTTTATGACTGGCCCATGAAATTTGTACATTTCCATACATAAACACATATCCACTTGTGGATTTATAATCAGAATGATCCCCTGCCCAATCTGAATCACAGTAACATATTAGTTTTGGATTACTATTGGCTGAAATCTTTAATTTACAATCAATGGTACCCTTTAAATACCTTACCATCCTTTTAACTGCAGTCCAATCTGATTTGGTAGGTGAGCTGACCCTTCTGCTCAAAATTCCTACTGCATTTGCTATATCAGCCCTGTATGTGGTAGCTAGATATAAAAGCTTACCTATGGCTGATCTATATTGGATGTTATCTGGTAAAGGTTCTCTTACTGTTTCATCCATCAGAAAATCAGTGATCATGGGAGTGCTTACAACTTGGGCATCTTGCATACCTAAACTTTCAATAAGCTCATTTATTTTCTGCTTCTGGCTTAGAAGATAAGAACCATCATTTTGTTTCTCAATTTCTATACCAAGATAGTATGACACATTACCAAGTTCTTTTATCTCAACATTGAGGTTTAAACACTTTACAATGTCCTTGTACTCTTGCTCACTTTTGCTTGCAATGAGCAGATCATCAACAAAAGCTAAAATGTATGCATATTGTCCATTTGTGCACCTAGTGTACAAGCATTTATCTGCTTCACCTTGCTTAAATCCTAAATTTGTCAATATTTCATGCAATTTTTCATTCCAACATTTTGCACTTTGCTTTAATCCATAAAGACCTTTGTTTAATTTACACACTAGCTGTCTTTGTTTTGTATTTATGAAACCTGTTGGCTGTTCCATATACAAGTCTTCAGTTATATCTCCGTGAAGAAATGCTGTTTTCACATCAATGTGTTTGACTTGCATGCCTTTTGAGACTGCAATGCTCAGAAGTGTTCTAATTGTCGTGTGTTTCACTACAGGTGCAAACACTTCATCAAAATCTTCTCCATATTTTTGAAGATATCCCTTTGCGACTAATCTGGCTTTATACCTTTCCACTTTTCCTTGTGCATTCCTTTTTAACTTGAATACCCATTTGCATCCTATAGCTTTCTTGCCAGGAGGTAATTTTGTAAGAATCCAAGTATTATTTTTATCCAATGCATCAATTTCTTCTTGTGCAGCTTTATGCCATTCAGCAGCTTCTTCTGCTGGCATTTTCTCAATCTCATCCCATGTTAAGGGCTCTTGAGCTTCTGCTGACTTTGTTAAGTAAGACAGTCTTAGGGGTGGAACACCTTTGTTTTCCCTGGATGAGCGTCTGACTACAGGTTGGTCCGACCTTTCTGCATCCTCTATATCTGAGAGTTCTTCTCCAATTGATTCCCCTTCTCCAACTGTACTGTCTTCTTCAATGATCCTTTCTGTGTCTGCTTCCTCTGCCTGTTCCTCGTTAGATACAGATGAGTTGCTTTCAGACATCTGCCTTGGTATGGCATTTATATACACTGGCATGTCTATTATGGTTCTAGTTTCATATTCTGGATGATAAGGCTCATCTGGGATAATCCAGCCTTTATCAACCCTTTTGTTTTCATCAAAATATGTAACATGTCTTATGCCAACAATGCCAGTTTTCAGATTCAAAATTCTATATCCTTTGTGTCCTGGAGTATAGCCAACTAAAATGCCCCTTTCTGTTGTGGAATCCAGCTTATGCCTTCTTTGCTTTGGTACATGAGCATATGCTGTACTTCCAAATGTTCTTATGTGTGACAGGTTTGGCTTCCTACCATGCCATGTCTCATGTGGTGTGCGCTCAGCGCCTTTAGTTGGCATTCTGTTTTGTAGGTACACTGCTGTGAGAATGGCTTCCCCCCATAGTCTTTTAGGGAGATTGCTATCTGACAGCATACATCTGGTCGTTTCCACAATTGACCTAAATTTTCTCTCTGCAACAGAATTTTGCTCTGGTGTATAAGCTACTGTTGTGATATGTTGAATGCCTTCTTGTTCTAGAAATGTGCGCATGCTTTGTGAAGTGAACTCACCACCATTGTCGGTCTGAAGAACCTTTGGTTTTCTTTCAAATTTATTGCTCACCATGGCTACGTATTTCTTCAGCATGTCTGTGACTTGACTTTTTTCTTTCAGCAAATAGGCCACACAATATCTAGAGAAATCATCCAAGAATATTAGCACAAATCTGTTATTTCCCAATGATGGGATATTAAACGGTCCACATAAGTCACTGTGTATTAAGTCCAGTACTTTATTACTCCTATTTCCTGTGTATGCAGGAAATGAGGGTCTCACACCTTTTTGAGTAACACAGTCTATGCATTTCTCCATTTTACCAGCATCTGCACTTATCTGAATGCCTGTGGCTAGTTGCTTACTGTAAAGATCCTGGATCACCTTAGAATCACGATGTCCCAGGCGGCGGTGCCAGATTTCCAGACTACATTTACCATCATTCTTCCTTACTTGCGCCATATGTGAGGCTTCACCTGAAATGCTCAGTTTATAAACATCATTATGCATAAAAGCTTCAGCATACACTTCATCATTTTTAGAGATTGTGCACTTACTGTTTTCAAAATGAATCGCAAATCCCTTCTTATCTAATGTAGATACACTAAGCATATTACAAACTGCTTGGGGAATATACAAGACATCACTTACAGGAATTTCTTTTACTTCATTAGACACTTTGCATTTTAAGAATCCAATACCTTTTGCTTGGATCTTAGCAGTCCCTGCGTTTGCAGTTTTAAGAATACCTTCCTCTGGACACATTTCCTGAAAGAAATCCTTACAATTGGTTAAATGGCATGTGCTCCCTGAATCCAAAATCCAAGTACTTTCATTTGAATTATTATTTACCATAGTCAAAGATTTTTCTGCCATTAGAAAGCCCTTGTGTTTATCTTTGTCCTTCATACATTTCCTGGTTTGAAAATTCTTTAGTTCCATTGGCTTAGGTGAGCTAGAGGGAGTGTTTTGTGTTTCCTTACACCATTTAGATACATGTCCCTCCTTTCCACATGAGTAGCAAATCAGCTTGCCCTTGGGTGGAGTTTTCCCATAGCTCCGCCTTCCTCTGTTCTTTGCCAAGAAATTTGTTTCATTTCTCTCTGACTGACTTTGAGAACAGATCTCCTCAGAATCATTTATTATGCATTCCTGCCTTAGTTTTGATGTTGCCTGTTCAAAAGATTGCCCTTCAATGGCCTCATTTACAGACCTAAAAACATCAAACTTCTTTGATAGTGAGGTAAAAAGAAATGCTCTTTTCAATGCATCACACATGGGAATTCCAGAAAGTTCTAGCTTTTGAAATGAAGACATAAGATGCATAATGTGATCATTACATTTACTTTTATCCCTTAATTTGGTTTCATTCAACTCTGCTAACCAAATTGGTTGCTGCTTTGCATATGTAGTTGCATACATAGTTCTCAGCTTACATAAAATGTCCTTTGGTGTATCTTTTCCCTCTACTAATATGGCTTGTTTCTCTGAGAGAGCTTCCAAAAGCATGCACTTCACATAATAGTTTGCATTGTCCCATTCAGCCATATTTTCAGCTGTTCTGTCTTGATCTAAGCATATATATAATCCTTTTGCTCGAAGGAGACATATGAATCTTAGTTCCCACTGCTGATAATTAAACTCAGTTAATTTAGGCACCTTGAGAGAATAGAAAAATGGTGAATTTCTTCCCTCAGCCATTTTCTTAGCCTTCTGTCTGCTGGGTGGGGGGAGAGAGAGACAGACTGAATCTTTCCTTTAAAACTTAAGAGAAAAATGTGGCCTTTTTTTTTTCTGCCTGGTAATATTTCTCTTCTTTTTCAATTCCTGGACCCTGGGCCCATAACCCTTTTGTTGGATTATTTGTAGTAAATAATTAGCAGATTTTAGTACACACAGCTTCAGCTTTAGAAATGTTAATTTCTTTCTTCATCTCTCTCTCATTCACCCCTGAATAATTCACTGCTGAGTCACTTTAAAGTTGAAGTAACAAAACATCTGTTTACTCACAGTTTGCAGTTAGATTATAATCAGACAGGCTTATATATACATATTACTATACATTTGTATTATCAGCTCCTTCCATGTGCTTAGATGGTAATGGATGCTCACACCACCATAGATCCTCTCAGGTTAGGAGAGATCATGAGCTCCATGTGCTCCATGTGCTGCATGTGCTGCATCTGCCCCCACAGGAAGTTGCATAGCTGTGTGACCTCTCTAAGTAATTCACATCAGAGGTCACAGAGTAATCACAGAGAAATAATAGGTGACAGGCAATGCATGTAAAATACAATTACATTCCAACAGATCCAAGAAAAGGAAAATACGATTCTCAAATATTATGAACATAAATTCTTCTTTACATCAAGTAGGTAGAACCAAGAATGTTGCTAGCCGGCTTAACGCTATCAATCAAGGACTACTGCAAGCCTATTCTTTTGTTAAAATAAACTCTTTCAACTTCTCTGGGTCAAAATAAATATAATTTACAGAATTCAAAGAAATACAACATTTACAGGGAAACCTTAACATAAAGGTCCCTCCTAAACGAAATATAGAGCACTGGTCTTGCAATCCAGAGGTGGCCAGTTCAAACCCCACTGCTGTTACTTGTGATCCAAAATCCAAAACCTAGTTTCCATATGTGTCATTCCATTACTTCCTATCTCTTTAGTTTTCTTATTCATTTTTTTCTAGTTTTATCCATTGTAAACCACTTAGATTTTTTGATTTGTGGTATATTAAATAAAGTTGAACCTTGAACCTCTCATATTCCATTCAAACATTTAACCCTTGCTTTCCCCATGCCCCTGACTATTTACGTCTACTCATTCCCTATGCTTCCCCTCCAACACTTTGGTCCTCTAATGCTGGTCTTCTCTCCCTGCCTCTTCCTTCTGTCATTCATCTGGATGTCACTCATGCCTCTGCTTTCAGTTATATTGCTCCTATGCTCTGGAACTCATTCTCCCCGCAGATCCGCTCTGAACCCTCTTTCAATACTTTCAAAACTGCACTCAAAACCCATCTATTCAGATTGTTTTTTCCATCTTTTAGTTAGTTGTCTTCCTGCCTGTTAAGTACATAAGTACATAAGTAGTGCCATACTGGGAAAGACCAAAGGTCCATCTAGCCCAGCATCCTGTCACCGACAGTGGCCAATCCAGGTCAAGGGCACCTGGCACGCTCCCCAAACGTAAAAACATTCCAGACAAGTTATACCTAAAAATGCGGAATTTTTCCAAGTCCATTTAATAGCGGTCTATGGACTTGTCCTTTAGGAATCTATCTAACCCCTTTTTAAACTCCGTCAAGCTAACCGCCCGTACCACGTTCTCCGGCAACGAATTCCAGAGTCTAATTACACGTTGGGTGAAGAAAAATTTTCTCCGATTCGTTTTAAATTTACCACACTGTAGCTTCAACTCATGCCCTCTAGTCCTAGTATTTTTGGATAGCGTGAACAGTCGCTTCACATCCACCCGATCCATTCCACTCATTATTTTATACACTTCTATCATATCTCCCCTCAGCCGTCTCTTCTCCAAGCTGAAAAGCCCTAGCCTTCTCAGCCTCTCTTCATAGGAAAGTCGTCCCATCCCCACTATCATTTTCGTCGCCCTTCGCTGTACCTTTTCCAATTCTACTATATCTTTTTTGAGATACGGAGACCAGTACTGAACACAATACTCCAGGTGCGGTCGCACCATGGAGCGATACAACGGCATTATAACATCCGCACACCTGGACTCCATACCCTTCCTAATAACACCCAACATTCTATTCGCTTTCCTAGCCGCAGCAGCACACTGAGCAGAAGGTTTCAGCGTATCATCGACGACGACACCCAGATCCCTTTCTTGATCCGTAACTCCTAACGCGGAACCTTGCAAGACGTAGCTATAATTCGGGTTCCTCTTACCCACATGCATCACTTTGCACTTGTCAACATTGAACTTCATCTGCCACTTGCATGCCCATTCTCCCAGTCTCGCAAGGTCCTCCTGTAATCGTTCACATTCCTCCTGCGACTTGACGATCCTGAATAATTTTGTGTCATCGGCGAATTTAATTACCTCACTAGTTATTCCCATCTCTAGGTCATTTATAAATACATTAAAAAGCAACGGACCCAGCACAGACCCCTGCGGGACCCCACTAACTACCCTCCTCCACTGAGAATACTGGCCACGCAATCCTACTCTCTGCTTCCTATCTTTCAACCAGTTCTTAATCCATAATAATACCCTACCTCCGATTCCATGACTCTGCAATTTCTTCAGGAGTCTTTCGTGCGGCACTTTGTCAAACGCCTTCTGAAAATCCAGATATACAATATCAACCGGCTCCCCATTGTCCACATGTTTGCTTACCCCCTCAAAAAAATGCATTAGATTGGTGAGGCAAGACTTCCCTTCACTAAATCCGTGCTGACTTTGTCTCATCAGTCCATGTTTTTGTATATGCTCTGCAATTTTATTCTTAATAATAGCCTCCACCATCTTGCCCGGCACCGACGTCAGACTCACCGGTCTATAATTTCCCGGATCTCCTCTGGAACCCTTCTTAAAAATCGGAGTAACATTGGCTACCCTCCAGTCTTCCGGTACTACACTCGATTTTAGGGACAGATTGCATATTTCTAACAGTAGCTCCGCAAGTTCATTTTTTAGTTCTATTAATACTCTGGGATGAATACCATCAGGTCCCGGTGATTTACTACTCTTCAGCTTGCTGAACTGACCCATTACATCCTCCAAGGTTACAGAGAATTTGTTTAGTTTCTCCGACTCCCCCGCTTCAAATATTCTTTCCGGCACCGGTGTCCCCCCCAAATCCTCCTCGGTGAAGACCGAAGCAAAGAATTCATTTAATTTCTCTGCTACGGCTTTGTCCTCCTTGATCGCCCCTTTAACACCATTTTCGTCCAGCGGCCCAACCGACTCTTTGGCCGGTTTCCTGCTTTTAATGTATCTAAAAAATTTTTTACTATGTATTTTTGCTTCCAACGCTAATTTCTTCTCAAAGTCCTTTTTTGCCCTCCTTATCTCCGCTTTGCATTTGGCTTGGCATTCCTTATGATCTATCCTGTTACTTTCAGTTGGTTCTCTTCTCCACTTTCTGAAGGATTGTTTTTTGGCTCTAATGATTTCCTTTATCTTACTGTTTAGCCACGCCGGCTGACGTTTAGTCTTTTTTCCCTTTTTTCTAATACGTGGAATATATTTGTCCTGAACCTCCAGGATGGTGTTTTTAAACAGCATCCACGCCTGATGCAAGTTTTTTACTCTGCGAGCTGCTCCTTTCAGTCTTTTTTTCACCATTTTTCTCATTTTGTCGTATAGTTAGTTAGTTGTCTTCCTGCCTCTTTCCCTTATTTCATATCTTTTTTATCTATCTTTCTAGCTATCCGTTGTTTTATATTGTACCCCGCTTACATGTCATTGTTGTTGGTCTCTTGAGATATATCAAATTAATAAATGATAATGATGATACTAAAGGATGTTAAGCTGTAATACACAGCATGCATGAAACACGGGTGACTGATCAAGATGGCATCGAGGTCAGACATGCTATCCTGAGCTCTGGGAGATCTTTTTTCTTTTTAACTTATTTCTTCGAACCATAATGCCAAAGAGAAAGGGAAAGATTAGAGGAGTTTCCTCCTTACCCTCTGCGGTCCCTATTCTTCGTCAGCCATCGATCACAGCGTATGCAACGCCAACTGCATCCCAGGGCACTCCTTTGACCGGTACAGAGAGGAGTCCCGGTCAAGAAAGTGAGATTTCACTTAGCCCGCGAAGTCCAGTGCACCAGGCTCCAGGAGCGATGAGCATGTCAGGAAGCACGCCCATTGAGACCTCGGAAGTCAGGGTCTCTGAACTGGCTAAGAAGGGGCTCCCTTATGATACAGCGACGCTCCAGGAGGGGGTTTCCCCTGAAAATTGGAGCCTCTCAGCTACCTCTTTGGATGTCGGGCTGAATTTGTCTGTACTACAGACAATACCAGGAACACTGATGGTGAGTGAAATGCGGCCTAGTCCTGAGGCAGCTTTACAACCATTGTTAAGACCTGCAAAGGTAATGCTGGAGTCCTTATGGTCAGCTATGGAGTCCCTGCATAAGATTTGCCTCACTTTTATATCCAATTCAAAATTGAATGCCTCAACGATTGAAACACTTCAATTTTGACTAATCCATCAGCAGTCTAGTATGAAAGACTTTATCCCAAGTAAAAGAGGTAGAACATAAACTGTTACAAGATGCAAATGTAGTTCATCGAAAACTGGAGAACTTAGAAAATGGAGCTAGATCATTAAACTTGAGTCTATTAAATTTTCCATCTGTTAAACTAAGCTCCTCACGGGATTTATTTCATAAAGTTTTAAAAGAAGTTCTTCAATATCCAGAAACTAGGCTTCTTCCAATACAAAAACTTTATTATTTACCAATTCCATCTATTCGTGAAGCTAGATTTCAAGGTCAAATAGCGGCAGATTCATCTTCTGATAGCTTAAATGTTTCAGCTCTTTTAGAGAGATCACAAGAAGAGGTAGACTTTCAAGCCACCTTATTGGTCTCTTTTGTATTTCTTCAAGACAAGGAAGCTTTGTTAAGACTTTATCTGAGAAAATCTGTTCCCAGTTACTTTTATGGGAGAAAAGATTCAGATATTTCTTGACGTCTCCAGATGGACACAGGAAAGAAGGAAGAAATTTCTGTCTATGCGACAGGAAGCTTTGAATTTGGGTGCGAAATTTCAGCTAAGGTTTCCATGTAAATGTGTATTACAGATTGATAATGTTAGTTTTCATTTTTTTGAACCTTTACAACTTCGTTCTTTTTTGTCTTGTAATGACTTCTGGACTTTAATAAAGAGTTTTGATGCAGTTAATAAGACCTTGTTTTCTTAATTTTCTCTTCTTTATACCTCCTCAGGTGGACTAATGCCTGTAAAAAATTTTGGTAGAAAAGGGAATTATCCCTAAATATTTTTCTTTGTAAATCATGGCTTATTGCTTGACAAAGAGGGGCATAATCGAAAGTGAACGCCTATCTCCATAGGCATCTATGTCCGAAAACGGGTATGTGAAGAGGCGGGACAGACCGTATTTTCAAAAAAATGGACGTTTTTGAGCTGGGCATTTGTTTTTTTTTTAGCGATAATGGAAACTAAAAACGCCCAGCTCAAAAACGTCCTAATCCGAGCCATTTGGTAGTGGGAGGGGCCACGATTCGTAGTACACTCGCCCCCCTGACATGCCAGGACACCAACTGAGCACCCTAGAGGTCAGTGCAGTGGACTTCAGACAACGCTCCCACATGCATAGCACCCTTACCATGGGTGCTGAGCACCCAACCCCCTCCCCCAAAACCCACTACCCACAAATGTACAACACTACCATAGCTCTTAGGAGTGAAGGGGGCACCTACATGTGGGTACAGTGGGTTTTGGAGACCTCCCATTTAGCAGCACAAGTGTTACAGGTAGGGGGGGATGGGCCTGGGTCCACCTGGCTGAAGTGCACTGCGGTACCCACTAAAAGTGCTCCAGGGACCTGCATACATGCAGGCCTCTAGGACTTGTTGCTGCTATATAACATTGGCACACCAGTTGACACCTGAAGACTAATCTCTCCGAAAACGTCCTTTATTGGAATAAGCACACTTACTCACAGTTAACTGCAGATCAGAGGTTGTGCCCCACTGGCAACGAGTCTCCCTGGTACTGAGATTAGCAGTAGGTCAGAGCTGGCAGAATGTGTACAATGCCCTCTTTCAGCCACATTCAAGGTAAGAACTAAGTTCTGTAACGTGGCTAACACGTGAAAGGGATCTAAAACTGGCTTACAAAAATGGCCACTACCTCATGGACTACCGGAAACAAAACAGGGCACACTCTGAGCCAGTAAGCAGGGGGAAAAACACCATGGGAGTAGAGCCTACCAACTACCAACACCGTGAGCATTTGCCACAAGCTAGTGGAATCATGGAGCTCAATACCCTACACCCACCACAATGCATTGCTGATGTGACTCTGCAGTGCGCATAACAGAAAAGTTGTCACACTCACCCGAGAGCCACATCAGAACCAGGGAAAGGCTGTCACAGGATAGAACACATTTGCAAAGATGCCAAGTTATCGAGTCCCAGGCTGGAGATTTTGGGACAGTCCTGGTTTTGAACTTATATCCCAAAGCAGTGTGGGATTTGTAGTGCCTGATCCTGCCCATTGAAATCAGTGCACTAGGATAAAGTGGTCAGAAAAAACAGGACAGGCCTAAAATCTCCAGCCTTTAACTGGATAACTTGGCATCTCTAAGATTACAAATCAGTTTTTTGAATGGAAAGATGTTTAATAAGTTTGATGAATTGTTTAGTGAGCCTCTTTTAAAGCAGTTTGCACAATAACTTTCTCTCTTGATCCACTTCACTCTCATGTATTCCCTTTTTTTTACCACATTATCCTTCCTTTGCCATCTTACAAAATGTTCAGTCACTTCTATCATTTCACATGCCCCTTAATTCCATCGTTACAGTGCATATTGGTCATATTTCTTTCCTTCTGTATCACTTTAAAATCATAGACCACTACATCAGCAGCTTTCATCCTATCTTTCAAGTCATTCATTTTTACGTCAATATCAATCTAACTTCCATCCAGTCCATTCACCAAAGCTGCTCTTCTTACAGTCTTTGATTCAATTGGCACTGCTATTCATCATTCTCGTGTCTCAGTTCTCATATTACTCAGCCTTTGAATGGCTCAGCCACCACTAATTACTTAGTTTTATATTTTGTAACTTAAACCTTTAAGATTTTCAGGTGCTATATTGGAATGGTTTCATTGGTCCTACATATATCGTCTTGAACATTTATAGTTTTGTAGAGTTACTCCAACATCCCCTTTTGATCTAAGTCTCTCCTCTCTTCATTCAGGGGGCCTTTAAGCTGCGGTAACATTTTTAGCTGATGGTACAAATCAGCTGGCAGTAACCAATGAGATGCCCATTGGAATATAATGGGTGTCTCAGCGTTTACCACCAGCTGATTTTTACCACAAGTTAAAAATGCTAGCTTGGCTTTGTAAAAGACCCCCTCAATGCACTTTTCTGTGTATATCCCATCCTTGAGAGAGTTAATCTAATCATTTACTTTTAGTTATCTTTGCCAAGAATGCTCAAATTATATATATTTGAATTTTTATTACATTCGCTATATTATGATCATTTCCATTAGTATACATGTGCATTTCAAAATTAGAAGTCTTACTGAGCAGCACTAATTAAGACACACGTGCCATTTTAGTAGGAGGTAATCCCTTTGGACAGCGAACAGTAAATGAGTGGGTGTTCTGGAGGAAGAGATTGGGAGTCCAGTCAAATTACAAGGGAAATGGTTACAATTTACAGTTTTTTAAATACTTATATACCGCTAAAACCAAAAGTTCAAAGCGGTTTACAATAACAAAATATCAAGACAGTCACTTGAGAATACAATTTTGAAAATCCAGAACGTCAATTAAATTACAGAATATTCTTCAAAATAATGATTTCATCATCTCCCTAAAAATATAGCAAGAATTATCAACAAACCTAAACACACTCAATCAGACTTATCAAGAATATTTCTAAAAAGTGATGCTTTTAACATCTTCCTAAAGAGAGTATATTGAAGACTGTTAATAAAACAAGAGACGTAATCATGGCAAATTTTTGGAGCTTGGTAAGCAAGAAGTCTATCACAGATCTTAAATCGTTTAATGCCCTAACTAAAGAGAAAGCAAAGGAAGAGTTAGTTACCTACCTTCTACTCCTAGAATTCAAAATGGGACAATAGATATTCAGGACAATTCCCGTTAAGAACTCAATATAGGATGCAAGAAAATTTAAACAAAATCCTAGCCTCGATTGGGAGCCAATGAAACTCTATATAGAATTTTGAAATTTTATTGTTTTTATACAAAGAGAAAATCAGTCTAACTGCAGTATTTTGGATTATCTACAATCTGGATTGTCTGCAATTGTTGGAGAATATATCTAGGAGCATCAAGATATATCAAATTACAGTAATCTAGCTTTGACAAGAGCAAAGATTGAACAAGCAATCTGAACTGCTCAACCTCCAAGAACTTTCTAATTCTTCTTAATTTTCTCAACAGAACAAAAGAGCTTTTACTCAAAGAATTAATTTGTGGTTCCAGTGAGAGAGAGAGAGAGAGAGAGAGAGAGAGAGAGAGAGATCCAGAAGGACTCTCGTTTGTGGAATGGCAGTGATGGAAAGGGGAGGGAGGATCCTTTGAGGTCTGGTACATGAAGAAGAATCAGAAGGTAGAGTAGGGTTATGTTGGGCTTTGGGCAATAGGGGGAAATTATTGAACGGTGAGGATGGGTCCTAATGGGAGTTGTGCAGCGGGATTAGTAAAGGACAAGGAGAGGGCAGGGGAGGTGGTGGTGGTGGTGGTGGAGATATAAAAGATACGATGAGCACAAATAAATACTTCAATTAACTTTACTTTACACAGGAGGACTTGTAGCCTGCTAATATCAAAATAGTTCAAAGTGGGTAACAATTAATAAAGAGGTGAGTTTGGATGATACAAAACAACTCTAACTGATAACAGGTGAACAAAATACACATAGAGGCATATTTTCAAAGCACTTTGGGAGGCTAAGTTCCATAGGTTTCTATGGAACTTTGGGAGGCTAAGTGCTTTGAAAATGAGCCCGATAGTCACTAAAGAAACTAACAATTGACTAAGAACCAAATGTTACATATCACCTCAATAAAAAAAAAGACTTCAGGGACTATTCGAATGTTAAAAAGTTTCTGTTCACCCTAAGTTCAAGTGGTAGAGTTCCAGAAAGTAACAGCCTGATACAAAATAGAAGAAAGAATTTTAACAGACTTTACAAGAAGTAATTCTAGTATTGAATTAGATTTACTACCTAGTGGCTTATTAATGATATCTGCCATAATCAAATCAATCAAGTTTACAGATGATTACCTAACTTTTAAAAATCTTCTAAAAACACATCTTCAGTCTAGCCTTTCTGAATACAAAAAACTGTATTTGAATTTTACCCACACACTTTTCTTAATCTCGTTTCCCATCTAGTCCTGCCTAATTATGCTCTCATCTATCCACCCTTAATTATTTGTTTGTCCTTGAGGTAGTCTAAATTCCTGCTTGTTTACTGCACATGTAATTTGCTTCTTGAAGGTATTGTAATTTGTGTTATATTCTGTACATTATTATGTTTTATTCACTTTATTGTTTGTTTGAAAGCCACATTGAAATTGAGTCTATTTCAGGCTAATGTAGGGTATAAATATCATGAATGAATAAATAAATATAAAGTGGAGCATCACCTTACAACATTTTAGAAACTATAACCCCTAGTTTAAATTTTACCTGTGCTTCATTCGGGAACCAATGCAATTCTAACAAATAAGGAGTAACAGAAATACACTTTCTTATTGCAGTGTTTTGCACTGAAAATATATCTGTATGAGACTTTGTCTGGCATGGTTCCTCCAGTTGGTGTGGTCCCTGATCAGCTCTGTGGGCAAAGGCGAGGGGGGCATTGTCCTCTTGATCTGGTTGATGCTGCTGTGTGTCCTGTGGCAGGGGCTCTCTTCTGTGCTGTGCCAAAGGCCATGAAGATCTTGGTGAACTTTTCTGGGCTGTAGAGGAGCTCCCCTCTGGGTTGGTTGAGACATGTGGGGTTCAAATGTAACAAATAAATAAATAAATTTTTGAGTTGGCCAAGACAGTGGCGTAGGAAGGGGGGGGGCGGGAGGGACGGCCCGCCCCGGGTGCACGCGCTCGGGGGGTGCCGGTCCCGCTGGTTCCCTGCTCTCTCTGCCCCGGAACAGGTTTCTGTTCCGGGGCAGAGAGAGCAGGGAACCAGCGGGGCCGACCCAGCTCCGAGTGACGTGCACTCGGGGCGGATCGGCCCTCCCACAGGTAACAATGCGGTCTGGGGGGGGGGTGCGCTGCAGAGGGGGGGTCGTGCTGTGCTGCACCCGGGGGGATGCGCAGCGGCGACCCGCCCCGGGTGACGTTAGCCCTCACTACGGCACTGGGCCAAGGGTCAGTTTGATGATGGTGCAGGTGTTCTTATGGTTTTTATTGCATTTTTTAAAATTTGGATATTGCTCACACCTTTTCTAGTAGTACATCAAGACAAGTTACATTCAGGTACACTGGGTATTTTTCTGTCCCAGGAGGACTCACAATCTAATTTTGTACCTAAGGCAATAGAGAGTTAAGTGACTTGTCCAAGATCACAAGGAGCAGCAGTGGGGTTTGAACCAAGCACGTCTGGATGTCAAGGCCAGTGCTCTAACCACTAGGCCACTCCTCCACTATCTAGGCCATTCCTCCACTCGTCATTTTGGGGGTGGACAATGGGAATCATCAGCCAGGTTCACTGGGGGTAGCCTCTGTCACCTGTGGAGAGAACAGGAATCACAGACATGGGTATATATTGGAATGCTGGCAGGATGAGGCCTGCTTTGACTGGTAGCATTGACTGAAAAGTGCCAGTGGCAACAAAGGCAAGGGAGGCTATGACATTAAGATGGCCTGGCACTGGATTATTCCTGTGTATCCTGGCCTGGAAGAGGGGTTTTAGCTGTTCACAGAGGTGTTGTACGACAGTCCTATCTAAGTGGTACCTAGTAAAGCATTTCTGGTCAGTGAGGTCCAGGAAGCAGGTCCTGGGCCTAAATACTACCTGATGGGGGTATCTCCTCCAGGGCTTCCCCTTCAAACTCTCATCCACATCCAGCAAAGCATCAGCCACAATAGCATTCTGCGCATCCATGATTGACATGCAGATGTCCCACCACCACAGGTGCAACCCACCAACCCAATAACACCACTGTGCATACCTTTACCTGCTGCACTGAGACCCAGAACCAGCACCAGCAAACAGTCCTCATACACACACCAGCAACACAAAGCACTCACTCTCCCAGCAGCAACAAACAGTCCTCATACACACAGCAGCAGCACACAGCACCAGTGACGCAGCCACAGGTGGGCCTGGGTGGGCTGGGGTCCACCTACTTTGGACTCAGGCCCACCCAAAATTGTGACACTCTTGCTGTGGCTGGTGGGGATCCCCAAACCTTGGCAGCTGAAATTTTCTCTCTTTGGCCAACCCTTGCTCTTCCAAATGTCAGCCAGCAGCAGTTGCCTTGAGCTGAGGCTCAGACCAACCCTTCTGCAAATGCTCAGTTTTCGCACATGCAAAAGCACTGAGCATGCACGGCCTGCCGGCAGCAGCATCAGTTTGAGGGAAGTGCTGCTGGCTGCTGTGTGGAAGAGTGCTTGTTGCTCGAGGAGGAGGAAATCTTCAGCTGGCAGGGTTTGGGGATCCCCGCCAGCTCAAGTATGTATTTAATATTTGGGGGTTTGTGGGCAGGGAGAGGTGGAAAGAGGAGCAGAGGGGGACCGGGGTGGTGCTAATTCCATGCCCACCCACCTTGTGCTCAGGCCCACCCAAAATTGGCCATCTGGCTACGCCCCTGCACAGCACAATGACAAACTGGGACTGGAACAAAGCAACAATGATAGAAAGCAGACAAGCAGGTAGGGGGGTAGAATGGGAGGGGTGGGGGTTTGGGGATAGTGAGGGTTTAGTGGGGGAAGGGGGCCAGATACAGAGGAAGGGATGGGTGTGGCTGGGGGGCAAGCAGGTGTAGGCAAGGATCCGAGGAGGTGAGGCAAAAAGGAGGCAAGGCAGGAAATGTGAGGATGAAAAGGTTCAGACTGGGGCAAACCAACAAAAGTAACAAAGCACTGAGCAACTCTCCACTATTTCTCACAAATGACCACTTCCACCTCTCCACTCTATAACTCAGCAAATTCACAAATGGGTCCAAAGACAGGTTTGGCCTTGACCTAGACACTTTTAAAACAGGTCTAAATCACAATGTTTTTATTTGTGGTCCCGGGAAGCCATTTTACTATCCATTATTGGAAAAAAACATGTATCATATAACACCACCCATCTCAGGCCCTCAACACGCCCCTTCTGAAAACATTTTGTTTTCAGTGAATATCGGGCTTAAAAGTTTTTTAAAAAAATGTTTGATTATATGTTTTAAACATTTTTGTGTGAGAAACTCTGCCACTTATGCCATTTTTTGGACATTTATTTTCTTTTGATTGTGTGCTCCATATTCTAAAAGCTAGAATGTTAGATATGGAAGAGCAAAGACAGAGAGAGATACATAGATGAGATTTTCTGGGACATAGAAGAGCAGTTCCATTTGCCGTTCGCAAGCCCAGCTGCTGCTTTAAAAAGCAAGGTCACCAGGAAGGAGAAAATCACCTTGCAGGAGATGACATAAACTTTGGATACATTGAAGAGACAATGGTGCACAGAGAGGGCTTTAGATTTATTAGGAACTGGGGAACTTTTTGAGAATGGGCTAGTGGTCTAACAATTAAAAAGGAGATATAGCAGCTTTCAAACTAGATCATGGGAGAAAGCCCACACTCATTCAAGCTTGCATGGTTCAGAATGAGGTCTTCTCTGTTAAAACAAGATATTTGTGGAAAATGTTGATATAGCTAAGGCCAGCCCATTCATTAGTCAGGGCCAGGCAGTCGCCTAGGTGGCAGCTTCTGCAGTCAAAGCAAAACAACAGGTCCTAAGAAACACGCAAAGTCAAGGAAACAACAGCAGGAAGGGAGGGTTGTTTTCAAATAGCCCATTTACCCAGATTATTCTGGGAAGGGTGGGGTTGAGATGATCGTATTTTTTTAGGTGGCTAACGGGGCCTAAAAGTTAATATGGAGGAGGGGTCTGTAATGCTGAAGGTTTGCCTAGGATGCCTAATATACTTGTACCAGCCCTGGAAGTAGCATAGGCAAATTTGAATACAGAGCAGCCAAATATAAATGATTTCAAATTACCTCAATCAACCACTACTAATAAGCAGGTTGTGAGTAGAAATAATAAGCATAGATTTAGTTGTCTGAATGCAAATGCCAGATGTTTAAAAATGAGATAGGAGAGTTAAAATGTATGGTTTTAAATGAAGATATAGGCTTAGACTATGAGCGCACTAGGGACAGAGAAAGTAGCTGTACATAATATATACAGTAGAACTTCATTATAAGGGACTTCTGGGGACTTATAAAAATCATCCCTTATATCCGAGGTCCCTTATATCCAAACTGTGCATTAGTGCAGTCACCAACGTTTCATACGTTGTTTTATCTTTTCTCTTTCCTGCCATATCCGACTTACTATTTATTTTGCAAGATTAAGTCTGGCATATAAAACTGACTGTTTTTAATCATTTTCGATGCCATTTATTATAGTGATTTTCACTTCCAAATCTAGTGCAGTTTATGTTTGTCAGACATCATTATATACACCGCTGTGTTAGGACCAGCCTTCGGTCAGTTCACTCGTAGCACAGCCGCCATGTCAGTCTCTTATATGTGGTTCAATGAATCCTTGGGACTGTGTGAAATGGTCTCTTATAACCAGAAGTTCACTATAACCGAGTCCACTATAACCAAACTGAAATACATGGGATGTCCTATTCTCTCAGCAGGGACTAAAAATTTAGTCCACTATATCCGAGTGTTTCTTATATCCGGGTCCCTTATAATAAAATTCTACTGTATATGTGAACTGCTTTGGTTGTACTACAGAAAGGCGGTATATTAAATTCATGACCCCTTTGACCCCTATGATCATGGGGGTAATTCTATAAAGAGGATGACAATATTGGCATTGAAGTGGAGGAGTGGTCTAGTCATTAAAGCACCGGTCTTAACATCCAGAGGTGGCCAGTTCAAATCCCACTGCTGCTCCTCGTGATCTTGGGCAAGTCACTTAACCCTCCATTGCCTCAGGTACAAGCTTAGATTGTGAGCCCTCCAAGGACAGAGAAATACCCAGTATACCTGGATGTGACCCACCTTGAGCTACTATTGAAAAAAGTGTGAGCAAAATCCAAATAAATAAAATTAGGCACCAAGAATACATGTTAATGACAAGAATGCTGGCATCCAATATTCCTGCTACGCACTATTCTAGAAGATGGAGCTTAAATGCAGTGGCTTGAATTTTAAACATGGGTAGAGACTGGGCGGGGCACAATTACATGCATCAATTATAGAATACTATTATTTACACATTTTTTCACAATGTAGGCACAAGCATTTGCACCAGCTCCATGGTGGTGTAAGTGGTTGCACCTAATTTATGTGTGTGTTCTGCATTGCAACACTAGTATTATGAAGGAAAGTAAGTACCTACTTTATTTTATACAATATGCTTCAGAAAAATAGGCACTCCTTGTAGAACTGCCCTCCACCAACATTACTGAGATCTGGTACAAAGAGGATAATCATTGGGATGCTGCAATAAGAGTACACAACATATGAATATAAGGCAGATTGAATGGTGGTGGAGTAGCACTATGGGGACCTATTTACTAAGCTGGGTTAGCTGTTAATACAGCAGTTAGCATGTGCTAACCATTAATGTCAATGTTAATATTCTTATTAATCGCTATTTCCCCTTATAATAAGGGTTCAATGCGATGTAGAAATAAGAATAACCTACTTGGACAAAATATATTCAGCAAAATAAAAAATAAAATAATAATTAATAACAATGTTCAAAAAGATAAATCTTCAACATTTTTCAAAATTTAAAATAATTCACTTCAACTCTAATAACTGATGGAAGGGAATTCCAAAGTGGTATTATAACAACTGCAAAAATAGGATTGAGTATTCTAACAAAATGTGATTTACTATAAGACACAGGACAGAGAATAAGTTGATGAAGTAAAAAAAGAGGGACCAGTCTTCACAGGTCAGAAAATAGCAGCCAAACAGTAGAGATGACCAAGAACTATTGTGTAACCATAAAGGTCTCTTAAAAATCTTTTGTTAGGGGGGCGTTACCAAGATGGCGAAAGTGTGAGCGCGTTTGGTGAAACCGCTCCTTGCTGCTCAAGGGTGAAGTGATTCCTTTACTTCACAATGCCGCATACAAAGCGAAAAGGAGCCGTGAGGCTTCCACCGCCGCCCGCAGCTTCTTCTTCTCCACTTCAGGGTAGCATGGAGCGCTTCCTGACGTGCCCGTCACAGAGTGAAGAGACGGGGTTGCCTGCTGCAGGGGCATTCGGTGGAGCGGAGCCCCTGATGGGCTTAGAAACATCTTTATCCTCGCCTTCCGATTCTAAATGTCCTCCGTGTCCGGCTATAGATGTGGTGAGGGGAGCAGGTATCCGAAAACCCAATAAGGGGAACAAGGAGCCAGCAGACGGAGGACCCATGCCACAGGAAAGTAGCCAGGAGAGAGAGGTCCTTGGGTTTAAAGGACCCAAAACAACTCCGGAGGTTAATCTAGAGAGGATCTGGCTAAAGCTGAGTAAAATGGACTCTACGCTTCAAAATGCTTCAGAAAAGGTAAATACTTTATCTTTGAAAATTGAGGACATGGCAAAAAATCTAGAAACGGTTAAAGAAGACCTGACGATACAAGTAAAAGATCTAACAAAAAGATATGGATCAATTGCAAGAATTTAAAGTGATGGTGATAAAAGACAATTTGGCAATGCATAGAAAAATTGAACAGATTGAGAATTTTAATAAAAGACTAAACCTTTGTGTATTGAATTTTCCCCAAAATTCCTGATAAGACGCCTATTGAGTTATTTAAAAAATACCTGCAAGAAAATTTGATAATGCCTCAAGAACTTATTCGTCCTATAAATAAAATTTATTACCTTCTGACAAGCTCAGATGGAAAAGAAGGAAAGAAAGAAGGTTTGGATGGTATAGACTTTAACAATCTGTCTGAAATTCTAGAACAATCCATTGAAATAGTTCCGCAAAGAGCCACCCTTCTGGTCTCACTGGTATTTGAACAAGACCTCAATGCAATATTAAAATTATACTTTAAATTTTCAAAGGTTCCTTTTTATGGAACAAAAATATGGATATTTCCAGATGTTAGTAAAGTAACCCAAGAACGTAAAAAATTATTTCTGTCCTTAAATTGGGTGGCTCATTTTTGTTAGTCTATCCTTGCAAATGCCTGGTCAGGTTTAGTGGGATAAAGTATGTATTTTATGACTCAGAACAGCTAAAATCCTTTCTGGATATGAAACAGCTTAATGTAGAATTAGTTAAATGATACGTGACGAATTACACACATAAACCGCATTTTCTATATTTGTGTTAATATACCTGTATATAACTCCACTAAACTGTAATTCCCCCCTTAACTTGAGGTCTAAGGAAGCATGTATAACTTTTCCTTAATTTTTTTTATGCTTGTATTATGCTGTTTTTCTGTAACAAGTGATATGCTTGTAAGAAATTGGGAAATCATATAAATAAATTAAAAAAAAAATCTTTTGTTAACAGCAGTTAAATGAAAACACTTGGAGAATTACTTGGCTGCTGGAAAAAAGATGTGACCCATTATAAAATTGTCCTAGACAATCCGAAGTCAGAAAGATGCATGAGGAGTAGGGAATGGTTAACAAATTCAAATGATGATGATAAGTCTAAGGAGATCACCAAAGCATTATTATTAGCCATTAAGTTCACTGAGAAGCCAGCAATAAGTGTTTCAGTACTATGACTTGGGTTGAATCTGGATTGTTGAAGTTGAAGAATGTTTGAATGATCCATGTGTTGCAACAGCTGAGAAAAAAAATATCCATTCAAGAATTTTGGATGCAAAGTGAAGATTAGAAACTGGTCTGTAATTAGAGAGGATGGAACTCTCCAGGTTGAGCTTTTTGAGAAAAGGACAGACAATATCATGTTTTCATAGGGATGGAACGTCCCCTACAGACAAACTATGATTTTACAAAAAGACTTAAACACAGGGGAACGTCCCAAAGTGGGAATCAGAAGCCAACCAGATGGAAAAGGGTCTAGAGAACATGAGGAGACAGATTTTAGAAAGGATATCCAACTCAGAATAAGGACATCCAAGTCAGTACGTCACATATGGACATCAATTTTTCATATATTTTATATATATATTTTACACATACAGCCTGTTCTAAAATACATGAGAAATGGACATCCAAGTGCTGACTACATCCATTTTACAAACCAAAATGTCCAAAGTATAGGACAAAACAAGGGACATAGATGGCAGCATAGGTACATTCATATTATAAAATGGCCACATAGCTGTCTACATAGAGGAATAGCCTAATGGTTAGAGCAGATACAACCAGGCCGGAGAACCAGAGGATGCTGGTGCAAATCCCAGAGCAGCTTTTTGTAATTTTCTTTTCATTTTTTTTTTTAAATTGTGAGCCACTGGGGACAGAAAAATACCTATTGTGGCTTCCCTTACTCCCTCCAGTGGAGAACTGCTCAATCAGAGCATCTTTTGTAACCTGGATTTGCCAAGTACCAGGTCTAAATATGGACGTTTACCTTTTTGGACATGGATGTTCCTTTCACTTCTGAAATCAGAGTTGGAGGCCCATATTTTGGCCCCTCTCTAGTCCTACCTAAAAAATGCCCAGACCATGCCCCTGTGCCATATGGATGGACTGTAGTTTTAAGAAACACACAGGCAGCCAGGAGAAATGTGAGGGAGTGTCAGATTTTTTGCCAGCTCTAGTGCAAGTTTGCTTTTTAATATCTTATCGGAATTGAGAGCCCCTGAGGCAGCCCTTATTTTTGGCAAAACTTGGCCAAGTCGGGCACAACTTTCTACCCTTCTACGTCCTTTCACTAATAAACCTGAAGAAAGTTTTGTCTCCCCTCCTTACATTTCTAGCCGTTTGTTCTTCCGCTTGCGCTTTTGCCAGTCGTATCTCTCTCTTGGCTTCTTTCAGTTTCATCCGGTATTCCTCCATGTGTTCCTTTTCTTGAGTTTTTCTGTATTTCTGGAACGCCAACTCTTAGCCTTTATTTTCTCAACCACTTGCTTGGAGAACCATATCGGTTTCCTTTTTCTCTTGCTTTTATTTACTTTCCTTACATAAAGGTTTGTGGCCCTATTTATAGCTTCTTTCAGCCTGGACCACTGTCCTTCCACTTCTCGTACTTCCTCCCAGCCCATCATCTCCTTCCTCAGGTATTCCCCCATTTTACTAAAGTCAGCATGCTTGAAATCCAGGACTTTGAGTTTTGAGTGGCCGTTCTCCACTTTATCTGTTATATCAAACCAAACCGTTTGATGGTCACTGCTGCCCAGGTGGGCACCCTCTCGGATATTTGGCACGCTATCCCCATTTGTGAGCACCAGATCCAGTGTCGCTCCCTCTCTCATGGGTCCCATCACCATTTGTCTGAGAATGTTATGGCCAGAGCAGCAAGCAGGTCCCTGGAGTAGCCTAGTGGTCGGTACAGTGGATTGTAGAGATGGGGACTCAGGCCCATATCCCACTCTAACTGGTACACTTGTGGTGGAATGTGGGAGCCCTTCAAAACTCACCAAAAACCTATTGTACCTATATATATAGGTAACACCTGCAGGCATAGGGGCTAATGTAGTGGTGTACAGTTGGGTACAGTAGGTTTTTGGTGAGTTTTGGAGG